>NC_052507.1:60454052-60755552 GCF_014356525.2 Nilaparvata lugens
AATTAAGGAAGAGTTATCCACCATTTTCGAACAGTTAAAGTTGTGTATTTGAAAGATAAATTGATGAAATAATCGATAAGTCATCATAAAGATGATACGGTTATCAAAGCATAATAAGTATTCAATAGTATTTAAAAAAGGAATCTTCAAGAATAAAGGGCCTAAGAGGCAGTAGGCCTAAACCTGAAAAAAGATCACACTCTTCAACATGAAATACTACAATAGGTAGTATTTAAACTACTAAGTAGTACAACTAAGTAGCGCTACTAAGTAGCACAACCTACTCGAGCTTGTATTATTTTCAATAGTTTATTGAAAAGTCGAAATTTCAAGTCCAATGTTGAAGAAGAAGTTAATTTTAGAATCGATCATTATTCTCAACATAGAGATGCATTTATCAACAATGGAAAAAGCGAGGAATAGATAGGGAAAGAGAACTTCTCCCATAGAATATTTCATCACACAGATCAGGCAGTGGAGTCCAAAATCGTAGAAAATTCATTACCTCTTTGGAAATCTGCAAATATAGCGACAATGCGTTTTTCCAGTTCAATTTTTCATTGTATGATAAAAATCGACCAAGCTTTGCTTATTGGAAGTCGCAATTCTACGAATCACTGATTTCGAATATATAGGACGGAAATTATTCGAAAAGTTCGAGTACTGGTATTGTATCATTCCATCCTTGTCGAAGCTACTAGTTCAATTTCGAAAAAAAGTTCAGCTTACATGCAGGGTATTTTCATTGACATCAGTTATTGCAATAACCTGACATATGGATTCAATTTTCTAAACATTTTTTTATTGCAAATTAAATTTTTTTTTATGCCATTGAAAATTGAAAAACTCTATCACAGATGAGAAATATCGAGTATATTCAATATCGACTTCAAATCGGTTGAGGTGGAAACATTGGATGCTCGAGTCTACAATATTGTTCTACTGTGGAATTCGGTGATAGCATGTAGATATAGTCATTATCTGATAGGATCAATTCTATTAAAGTTTGAGAATGACACAATCGCAAGTGATTTTATTACTGATCAATGAACAGTGATTTCCAGTTCATTCTCACTCTATCCTTTTTTATTCATATTTCAAATCAGATCAGAAATATTTTCTAGAATTTTGATCAACAATATTCAGAAGAAACAGTATTCAGATAAATAAGTATAAATTTATTCTTATAATTTATTAATTTTTTATTCATACATTGATGGATACAATATCATTCTCAACTATGAATGATTGGGAAAGGAACAACAGGCTTGGAGCCCAAAATTGTTCCTTTCCCAAATTTAGATAGAAATTGTCCAAAAATAGGTTATGTTTATACATTATGATTTTTGTCCAATTTTCATGTAGCCTAATAGATTTGATGGAATGTTTTGGTAATCAATCTTCTCTTATCACATTATTCAATTATTGTTATAAATTCTGGGATTATTGTTCACCAATATTATTGTCCTTGCTCTCAAGTTTTAGTGTGATTTGTTATTGATGTTGATACTGTTTCTTTTGGCCATCAACGTTTTTCCTATTTTGGAATATAAAATTCCTGTTATCAGTTGTAAATAAATGTACTTTTGTGAAGTATTATAGAGAACATTCCTTAGTCTATGTGAGAGACATACATAATAAGGCATGTATTTCATGAATATATAAATACATACAGCTAGAAGTTAGTATATAGCATGAATAGAGTGCTACAGCTAGACTAGCTGTAAAGAAAAAGGTAGCGCAGCCACCGAAATTTCTCCAACAATGTAAGTTGAATTCCATATGTTTTTATCTCTGTATAGTATACTGTTCTATGTTCATTCAAGTATCTTTAGTCTCTTTTCTGTAAAGGGCTACTTGTAATATAAATAGAAATAAAAATCTCAGTACCCTTTTTCGAATTATTTTATGATTTTCATTTTTATTTCTATTTATAAGTATCTATAGCTATAACATATATGATAGTTCAAATATAGTCGATCGATCTAATGTATAATACAAGTCAATACATGGTTAGAACATGAAGCATACTAGCCCGAAAATCAAATGGTCTAAGCCGTGTTTCTGGGAGTGGTTGGGGGATTGGGATCGGATCATGATGGTCGGATCATTTTGAACCATGACAGCCAATTGAATGCACTTGAAGCCATATAATAACATCATTGAACGTTATAGTGTTCAAGTGCGGATTAACTCCGTAACATGTCATGCATTTGATAGCAACCCTTGCACATTGCAATAATGCGCTACTCTACTATGGAACTGAACTATGTAGTAGCTGCAACCTACTTGACTAGAACGTTGTTGTGGGTGATTTTGGTATTGCATTTTTCGAGTTGATATACAGATGATGGAAATTGAAAACTCATTCACTCAATAATTATTGCGGATAAAATTGACTCTCAAGGACTGTAAATCACATTCTCATTACTAAATTGGGCAAATTTCTTGATGTTGCTTTCTAAGTCAAATATTTCTTTGATTCTATTATATAATCACAACCCCTTCCAATTTCACTATTATATTTGATAATTTATTGTTTGTTTTTTTGGAATTGAAAATGGAATGAATTTCAATCCTGATGAGGAGCTTCATGAAACGTTTATCTATAGGAGGCTTCATTGGAAATGTATTCTATTTCGTAACTCCAAAAAAATGATAAATCAATAAATTTACTGTGTGAATATCTCTTGTTATCTATAATTGAATGTATAATTTATATTTTTGATGATATTTGAACAGATCCCTATAGGAAGAAAGACCGAATTTACTTTCTAAAAGACCAAATTTATTTCTCAAGTTTATAAAATCTCTCAGAAATGTTAAAGTTTATTATGGAATTAATATGGTTGATTAATTAAATTAATCATCAATCAAATCAATTTGGAATATTTTTTAAATTGAATGAAAACAGACTAAAACGGCTCATTAACAGTATATAACATGATAATAGGTCTAATACCTTATGATATAGACTAGGTCTGTGGTAAAATAAAAACGATATAGTTAGTTCCACATAATTTATTCGAACCAAACTTAAGTTTCAATACACCATGGTATCATCTTCAGTGGTCTTCTGTTCCACATAATTATTGAGAAATTCAAAACAAAATATCTTTGTTCATAGTGTTAATTCTTCTTCTTCTGCTAGTGCCTATTCGTTCCGAATATTGGCGATCAGCCTGACTATGGATATCTTATTTACAGCCATCCTGAAAAGTTCTGTTGTAGTTTTGGAGAACCAGGTACGCAGGTTAATTCTAATATATTGTTTTCAAAGATGATAATGATGGAATTTAATTGGATTGAATTCTATCAAATGAGTTTGTTTAAACTTAAATGTCCACTATTTTATCACTTCATGTGATTCTAATAATTCAAATCACATTTTAGCAAAAAATCACCTGCAAATGAGCAGAGTGCAATAATTAATATTGATAGATAAGAGTTAGTTATAATGGTGAATAACAACTAATAACCATTATTGAATGTGAAAATAGCAAGTTGAGAGGATTAGTTAGCTTTCCGAATTGAATGATACCGAACGAGAGATTTTGTTCCGCCTTTGTGACCCGATGGGCCTTGTGTAAATTGGTAATGTTGGTATACGGGTGGTGGGGGAAGGGGTAGTGAGGAGTAGAAGGAGTAAGAGGGTATGGGGTGGGGGAGGAGTTTGCGGAAGAGGAAAGGGGTGGGAAAAGTAGAAGTGAAAGGAGGGTGATGAGAGGAGGAAGAGAGGAGTGGTCGGTTAAGCGGGTGGTTTGATAAGGACTTCGAACGTTCTAACTTGCAATCGATGGACGATTGGAATTATTCAAATGGCGAATTGAACTGACCAACCAGTTAGCAGTTGAAGGAGCAGTGGTGGAGTGAAGATCAAGAGGATGGAGAGGAGTAGAAAAGACAAAGGAGACCAGCAGATTGAGGAGAAGGAGGAGGATGAGATGAAGGAGAAGGAGGAGGAGTAGGAGTAGGAGGAGAGTTGAGGATAAGAATGAGGAGAGAACAAGCAAGAAAACCAAAGTGGACGAAAGAGTGGAGTGGAAAATTTGAAGGAGAAAAAAGGAGATTGATTGACTGATTGAGTACTTATGTAGATTACTATATATTATACTGGCTTATACACTTATATAGACAATAGCTTACAATACAGCAAAATTATAGATGAATTCACATGATATATACTGTACTAAGAAAATAATTATTGAACTGTATATGATAAGAAAAAAAAAAATTGTAATAACTATACAATATTGTTATGCATCTACATGAATTGGTGGAGCTTTGGACATATCAATGTCAATTCTTCGATTAATTCTCTATTAAATATAGAGAGAGAAATGATAATTATATACTTATAAGTGAGTAAAAGATAGAGAATAGAAGAGGAGGGGATAGAGAAGAAGAAGATATAAAAGAGTGTGAGAGAGAAATGGAGTAAGATACAGAGAATGAGAGGAGGAGAAATGTGGGAATGAGATCTATACATTTACAAAAAAATATATGAGAGGAAGAACAAGAACATAAGAGAGAAGAAAGGTGGAAAATGAAAAGAATACGTATGGAATTGAAGCCAAAAAAAGGAAGACAGTTAGAGGGAAAAAGAGAAAACAAAGAAGAAGGTAACGCATAGTGAATATAATGTTTAGAGTGTAAAAGTAGGAGAAGGTATGTATGAGAGCTGAATGAGGTAGAAAAGGATAAGAGAGAAGCAGATTGAGGAAAAAGAAGGAGAAGTATGTTTAAACAGTAGCAGAACAATTAGAGGGTTGCGAAAGGCTACAAAACAGTGTGAGGAAGAGAGTGTCAATAAAGAAGAGACAAGAGAGACAGAAGTAAGAGGAGGATAGCTCGAATAAAATCAATATCCCCTCCCCCTCTTCTTCAGTCTTCCACTCTTGGAATTACTGAGTGAGGTTCTTGTCGATGGCACGGGAAAATAAGGTTGAAGAACCTTAAACCTTGAACCTCAATCAAAGCCACATATTTTCACTCATTATATTTAACATAATATTATGTTTGATGGTATATTACAATCATTTTCACATTTGTTAAAAGTCTTTCTCTTCAAACATCTTTGATAAGCTATGAAGATGGAAAAATCAAAAATTGGTTCTCAATAGTCATCATCATCATCATCATCATCATCATCGTCGTCATGGATTAAGCTTTTAGGATTAAGACTGTTCTGGCGTCCATCTCTTCCTCGATCCACCAATACTTCTGCCTAATGGATTCTCCATAGTATCCAGTGATTTTCCACACTGTAGAATGTGAAGATTATTGTCTTGATACATGGAGGTTCGGTTGCAAGAACATTTCATGAAATTTAATCAAGATCAAGATTTTATTAGAGATGTGATGTGCTCCTTCTATTGATAATAATTATGGTATTTGTTCATCATTTAATGACGGCTAAAATACAATAGTATTTTTCTACCGGGAGCAAAGTTTGAATATTTTTTAGCGTTTCTCTATGCACTCAAATAAAAATTAGTTTAAGTTCAGGAATTCAACAACTCACATATTTTCCAACTAAATTTTTCAGGCACTGGGCTAAAACATTTTGAGTATTTATCTCTTTTCTGTATAGGGCTAATTGTGATATAGATATAAATAAAATGAAAATCTCAGTACCCTATCACTTGAAAATGGCATAAATGTCCGAAACATGTTGTGATAAAATTTTTCAAAAAAGGTTACTGAGATTTTCATTTTCTCCATATCTACATTTTGAGTAACCTATATTTCAACTAAATTTCTATCCAGTAGTTAATTTACAATATTATTTATGAATATTACATATATTCTCAACTATGAAATGAATAACCGTTCAAATATTTTTCAATGCTTTTCTAAGCAATAAAGTTAAAACAAGTTTAAGTAGCCTATATCACAGCCAACACTTCCAACCAATAGAAATGATGGATTTTATTACCTTATTCGCCATTGAATTCTGATAGAATGTATGCGAACCATTCACACTTTCTTGGTCATAAAACCGGGTTTTGTATCGGATTCTGCTATATTCTATCTCTTGACAACAGTTGGTTTTATTATTATTTACGAGTGAGTTTTAGCTGGCTGCACTCTGCTCTATGTGGTGCGGCAGCAGTATGAAATATTCACGTTTTTTAAGGGTAGGAAGTGGTTTCATCCCCTAAAAAGGTACTCATGGGTGGTCGGAGGCTCAATGCTAACGGTGCCAGATATAGGTATGGATTTATGGTGGATATATACATAGATATAGTGTGTGGTGGAGGTGTATGATTTCGGTAGTGATATGCTCCACGGGTTGAGCTGAATATCAGAGTAGTAGGTTAATAGGGAGATGCAGGCAAGGAGAGGGTATGAGAGAAAGAGAGAGAGAGAGAGAAAGATTGAGAAAGAGAGATGGTGTTAATGTATGATAGAGCAGAGAGGGGAAAAAAGTCAGAGTTGTGAGGCCTCCAGAGATGAGTAATAGAAACAAAACAGAGGAGAGAAAGACGGTGAGAGGAGTAAGACAAAGCAGAGATTCTCTCAGAGAATCTCTGAGAATATTGTGAAGAGAGAAAAAGAGAGAGTGTGATGAGGAGAGGAAATGATTGATTGATTCATTATTTGCTATTATCAGGGCAGAGTTAGGACTCCAGGCCCTCTCTGCCACACAACCCGGAGAGAGAAAAAAAGAGTAAGAAAGAGAGATATTTGAAGATTAAAGAAATAGAGAGGGAGAGAAAAATTGGTGGAGATAGAGTAAGAAAATGTAAGAGAGAGTAAGATTGAAGAGAAATGAGCGATATAAGAGATATGAGAAAGAGATTGTTATGCTAAAATAGGGATGAGTCGAGATTGAGTAAATGAGATAGAGGAGTAGAAGAGAGGAAAGAGTATAATGGAGGAAGTATCATAAAGGAGAATAATGACAGAGGAAATGGGAGGGAGTGAGAGACAATTTGAGAAAGTGATGATTGGTTCAGAGAAAAAAGAAAATGTGATTGTGACGAGATTGGGAGAGATGGAAGAGAATACAGGAAGGGTATGAAACAGAAGAGAGAATAAGTATGAGAGGGATAGAGAATGAGTGGAAGAGAGAAATAAAGAGTGATGGGAGTCGAGAGATATAGGAGAGAGTGAGAGAGAGCGAGTGCGAGTGAGAGAGGGTGAGAAAGAGATAGTGTAATGCGAGTAGAGAGAAATTTAGCGGAAACCAGCTAGATGAATTGTGTGGATATTTGGGCCGCTCTATTCAAATTTGCAACTAGCATTTGCTGAGTCCATTTCCCAGAATCGGGGATTATGGAAGGAAAATGAATAACAATCGAGAACTCGGGGGCTCTGCAGCGAGGTTGGTACCTCCCCTGTTTCTCGATACAGATATTATGAATTTTCTCCAAGGAGGAGGGTGAATATTTTTTAATAAGAAAGCCAACTTTCCCACAGAGGAGAACGACTAGTTCATACTTGTTCTTTACTCAATTTTGAAGAATATTGATGCTTGAATAGAATGAACCAATCAAAACTGATAAGCTGAAGAAGGCCCAATTTGCTTTGATTGGAACCAGACAGAATTTAGTAAGAAGTTGAGTTTTATTTTATTGATTCCTATTCTCTTAACAGCCTACTTCGTCAATCTTTACATATCTTTCTGCAACCCTCATAATTACTCAAGGCTTGCATTATTATCATGAATTAATGCATATCATGAAAATTCAAACTCAAATCAAATAGTGGATCTAATTTTATTTGGATGCAATTCAAATTTCAATGTCAACCAATGAACAATGGAGAAGATGGATAAGCATTTGAGTTGAAATTTTTTTTCCAAAACCTTTGAACTTCAAATACTCTATCTAGTAATAATCATTTATATATGATTTTTTACAATTGGGTTTCCAGATATCTCTTGATATCAGGAGAATTATTATAATTCTTGAAATTACGTTCAATGTTTTATAAAACATGTTGCTTATTGAACTAATGTGATGATTGAAGCTTCAATCAATCCTTAGATGAATCAATTTCAAATATTGGAGAAATGAGAACTGACATAAAATGTGGAATACTTTCAAGGAAAAATTAGGAAAAGTGGGGTCATAAAAGAAAATTAAAACGTTACTTCTTCACAGGAAAAAACATTACAAACCATTATAGTTTTAAAGTCTCATTCATCCACAATTCTTCCTTAATTGGATAATGGAAAAATCTTACAGTTGTAATTCATATCATAACATCATGAATCAAGATTTTTCCTAAATGATCATCCAGAATTATTGTTTTTACTGTCAATAATGGAGCTATTGTGAGCAAATTGAGTTTGTCCTTATAATTAAAGTTTACTACGTTACTAGGCGTATTTTGAAATGATCAAGTGAATTGAGAGTCCACGAAAATTACGTTACTATTACAGCGTTCAAGTGAGCAACAGTGATATTAACTTTAAACTGGCAGCATTCCTGATATAATAACATTAATACTTCTCATTCAACCAATGCTGACAGTTTGAAGTGAACCTCACTGTAGCTGTTCACCGTGCTTATTACATGCAAGCCGACTCTATAATTTTGCAAGTAACAGACCATCGCAATGTTTTATTAATGTTGTGGATATTTAGCCTATTATCTGTCTGATGAATGTGGATGTTGGAGCCTCTTGAATGCAGTATGCTAATAGTGCGTCTTCATGTGGCTCTGGTGTTGATTCTATTATGGAAATGTTTGTATAATGTGATCGAGTGGGCATTATTCTTAGACACGAGCCTGTCTTACTATTGGATTATACCGGAATTGCGTGGAGAGTTGAAATTCTTGTTCGAATTAATTGGAGACGGAGCAGATGGTATTTGAAGGTTTGAAGCTGGGTCTTTTTGCTTTTCCACATGTTTTATGTGGAAATTGTGCTATTTCCAAAGAGGGAAGGTTTCGTGTAGGAGGTGTGATAGAAGCTAAATTTTTTCTTGATTTAGGGAAGGGTTGTCGATGTAAAAACTATTTTCTTTATTGAAATTCATGAATTATAAATTTAAATCTCACTCTTATCATTTAATCATGATATATATGTGTTAGAATGGTTGGAAAGTGTAGAAAAGATAAATAAAGAGGAAGAAAGGATGCGGGATAGAGTTCTGCGTGTTAGAAAGAAATTTTCATAGAAAAAAGACGAAACATATGAGCGTTTGATCCAAAAAGTATGCTCATGTATAAAAAAGATGGAAAAAGACAAAGATGATCTCTATCCTAGAATTTTTTCCTCCTAGGAATCTTGATAACAAAAAGATTAGCAGCCATTTTCTAACTGTGATACCGATTTCATTGATCCTGAAGGTTTGACTGTCTAGAAAATGGGTTGGCTTTTCTAGAAGCCATGACAATAAATTTTTATGACGGCGTATGACGCAAATTCATTGGTTGATGACTGAATGTCACCAACCAATGAATGTCTCGCCTACATTTAAATTTATGAACTTGAAGTTATTTGATTCTGAACACCCTTTTTGCTTCCAATGAAGGTATTTTACAGTACAGAGTTACTGTTCATACTTGAAATTGAGAGTATTCAGTCTAATTTCTAACATAAAAACGTTTTAATTTGAAAATGAATGTAACGATAGTGCACATATCAGAGTGAATTGCATGATTCTAGACTTAATTATGTTTCATAATACAAGTAGGTACTTTATGCATCTAATTAGAGTGTGTGTAAACTGTAAACAGCAATCAGTAATTCTAGTGCATACCGTACAAGCAATTCAGGAAACGTCAAGAAACTTATCAATGAACATGAGTCACTGTATTTATATGCAGAGCCTAGTTCCGTTTTACACACATATTTCATGTACTTGACCTCTAGTTGTCATAAACCTGCACGCGTCAAGTTGTGTGTGAGAGAGAAGGAATAAGATCGACAACATGTGGGTGAAAGATAGGACAAAGTGATACTCAACATGCTCTGCCTTCTTCAATGCTTACTTTCTAAGATATATTCCGTTGAATCTAAACATGTTTGGTATTTTTAGAGTACAGAACTGATATAAGCAGCATTTACAAATACATACATACATACACCATAGTGTACAGATAGAAGGAGTATTAGTATCATACTACCTCTAGTACTCGTGTAACATATACAAGGATCATGTATATAATATAATACAGAACACTTATTGACATGGGCTACTTTTAAATTAATAGAACAAAAAAAAAATCTTACAGCACCCTTCATTTAAAAAAAAAACTATTTTAAAGTTTTTTAAAAATAAAGGGTGCTATAAGATTTTATTTTGTTTTATTAATATAATAAAGATATAATTATGACGAACAAGAAAACTTAAGTTAAGTAGAAACAAAATACATGTTTGGATATAGAGAGAAAGATATATCGGAAGAATAGCTTAGATATACATGTATAGTATGTTTAAAAGCTATGACAATTGAACAATATTATGCGGTGCCTACCTCTATAAGTACTCCTAGACATAGGAGATTATGACCATCTAGTGTCTTGTGTATTAGTGTACTCGATATCTTCTACTATACTTTGTTGTATGGGTGACTATGAGTATAGTAAGACTGGTATAGGTACAGTGTAAAGTATGGATAAGGAGACTACTTCTGTTATAGACTCCATACCAGACAGAAGTCAGACTGCTTTACTTTTATCGTACTTTTGTTATTTTATTTCCTTATCCACCTGTTCTGGCCCGGTTTACTCTTTTCTTATTTTCTGCATTTCTCCCATACAGTTTCCTACTCTTTCCTTCTTCCTTTGCACTTCCCCACTACTTTGGAGACAGTTGTCTCCTTTTTTCTGATGTCGATCATGTTTGATTTTTCCTAGTTTTGTGTTTTCTTCTTCGTTTGGTTGACTTCTACATCTAGGACTACATTTCATTTAATTTCTATTCCTATTCTACATCTTGCTTGGCGCTGAATCTGATTTTGCACTTGATCATATTCCTTTCTCCTCTGTTGCTCTTTACCTCTTCTGTCCACACTTTCCTCGTCAGTGATGTCTCCTGCTCCTCGCAGACACAATTTCTCCTCTTCCCATTTTCTGCCTTCTCTCTCTCACTCTCATTCATGTCAGGTCATTGTGCCTGAAACATGTCTCGCATACACAATTTGCGTATACTGAAATACTCCTGTATACAGGAGTTTCCATATGAGTATTAGAAGGAGCTTCTTCGGAACAATTTTTTAACATACACTCGAAATTTTCAGAAGCAATAATTTTCCTGTTCAAGTTTTTTTATGTGAATGTTTCATTCAACATGAATTATAAAGTTAGTCTTACCTAAGCCTTAGCCTTCTCCCTATAAGCTAACTCGTAATTCTCTAATAGAAACTACAATTAGACCTTTGTTAATCCTTCAAAAATGTGCATGCAAATTCGAAATTTTCAGTAGCAATCATTTTCCTGTTCAATTTTCTTGATGTGAATGTTTTATTCAACCAGAATTATAAAGTTAGTCCAACCTAAGCCTTAACCTTCTCCCTATAAGCTAACTCGTAATTCTCTAATAGAAAATCCAATTAGACCTTTGTTAATCCTTCAAAAATGTGCATGCAAAAAGTGTTGCAATTCACTTTGTTCTACTTCGTTAGAATCAATGTCATAACAAATCGATTCTGCAAGTCAACTATTGTGAAATTTACAATGGGAATGCTCCTCTATTCACAATAAATGAAAACAATATAGAACTTTTACTACCCTTTTATTAAAATAAATCCCTTTTTAATAAAAGGGTACTAAAAGTTTTATATTGTTTTTATTTGAATCGAATTGCCCATATAAGCGAAGTAATTTATGTAATGGCTAATCACAATGAATATATGAGATCAGATATGATATTGGATATGGAGCTTTCGTTCTATAAAAGTAAAGGATTATTCCAAATCAATTCCGAATAGGATTTCCTCAATTTAGATTCATATTGATTTCATTGATTGATTCCTGACTGAAATCCTCAGCACATTCATAAATTTTAATATATACAATCATTAAGCTTCCATCTCATTAACCTTATCTCTAGCTCATCCTTTTGTACGAACCAGCCAATACGAGTATATTATATGGATTTGGTGAAAAACAATTTGTATTAATACTGTTATACTCATTATAGAACTGGAATTGTAATTCGTATTTTCTTGAAAATAAAAACTCATATCCACCTCCCAGTTTTCATATTCAAGCTAATTCTCTCAAAGCTTCCCATCCGTATCTCCATGCTTTATCTGAAGCACAATAAAAAAAGAATTATCCTAACCCAGTCTGGATTTTCAGCTGCGAATGCGTCAAAAACACATAGAGCGGTAGTTATACTTGGAACTTCCACCTTCATATTCTAACTTTCTGTATGCATAACCTTTGAGATTGGACAGGAATGTAAGCTTGCTTCGCTTTAGATGTCTGATGAAATTACTTTGCTCAAGCACTGCAAACATGGTGTCTCCCACCCCTCTCTCTCACTCAATCGCTCTCTTTATCATCCATTTCTCTCTTTTCCCCACACAAGACTCATACGTATGCTCAGCCTTCTTCCCCTTACTCCTCCACGCATCGTGGACCACTTAAAAAATCATTCAATCTGTTGAAATCCATTAGAAAATTAATTTTCTCTCCCATTTTGAGTGCATTATGCCTGTTCTTGAGAGCTAACTCGCTGCATTCACATTTCTCTTGGTATTCGCATTAAATGTCAGGTAGTGGCATCCTTTTTGAGAGCATAATTTTTCATTTGGAATTCAGTTTGGAACTGTATTTCAAAATCCACCTCGATTACTTTCTCACAATTAAAATAAATGTTTGCTACCTGGCTTTCTCCATTCAATTTTGTTTTTATTTCATAGATACCATTCGGTTAATCATAATGTATCAAGAATGATTCTTATAGATAATATTAAGATTATGAGAATGATAACATAGACTATGATAAACACAACATACCCATACACAAGATAGGCTTGAGTCTCCGAAGATATTATGTATTATTAGTGATCCCTTCCGAACATTCCATGCTATTGATATAGGATCGATATGACGTGTACGTAGAATATGATTAATATGTCTCTTATGATGACATACGTCCTGTATGTTCACATATCTATCTGAACTTATTTTATTTGAACTTATCTCAACTATTTTATTCAGAGTATACTCCTTCTTTTGACATGATAACCAAGAATTCAGAACATTATTCAGTTCTCTGTATCTATTACATTATGCAAATTTAGCCAACGTGTATTAATTATTTTCTAGTATAAAAACATATAAGTTCTTGAAACGCATAAGTTTACTCTATAATTTCTCAATCTTAAAACGCATAAGTTTACTCTGCTCTCGTTTCCATCTCTCATTCGTCCTCGTTCTTTCACGTTCTCAAATAATTCCTCCCCAATACATTTTTCACATAAATTTATTTTCTTCTTTCTTCTTCTCTTCCTCCTACTCCTTCTTCTTCTTCTTCTTCTTCTTCTTCTTCTTCTTCTTCTTCTTCTTCTTCTTCTTCTTCTTCTTTTTCTTGTTTCTTCTACCTCTTTTTCTTCTTTCTTTTTTCTTCTTATTTTTTCTTCTCGTTCTCTGTCTTAATGTTCAATACCTTTGTATCGGTGTTGCGGTGTGAAAGCGGTTTGAAATGCATTTTTACGCTGAACAGTAGCGGTTCAGGAGGAGGTGGATGTGGCTGAAGAGGAGGAAGAGATAGAGGATGAAGAGGAGGAGGACATTCACTCCTCAACTTCCACTTGAATGACTTCCCAAAACCGTTTCTTTTCATTCCGACTTCCTTGCAATCACTATACTCCTTTCACTGATCCAATTATTTTTTACTCTTCTGGTCTAGCTCTCTATACTATTTGTGTTCTAGGCTATACAATGCTCTACTCGTCTAACTCTCTTTCTCTAGCTCACTATACTATACCATACTGTGCTCTCTAGTCATTGAATAGTGTGACACAATGGAAAGTGAAAATGACTTGGTTCTCACAATGAATGACTGCTTCAAATCACCAGGTAACAACGACTGGTTGTTAATTAATTCATTCACTTGTTACTGCATGCTCCATTGAAAGTGTAGGGAACATCGAATATTATCATTGGTTTCGTAGATGATCATTGGATAAGAAAAAATCAGCTGATAGTTGCAGTGATAGTAGTTTTATTTTTTAATTTTTCTGCTCAAAATATTTTCAAGTTTATTTCAATATTATTGAAACTTTCGGATTGTTTAGTGTTATTTCCGGCTCTTATCAACCCTTCGAAATTCAAAATTCATCACTCATATCTCGAATACGTATTCTCTGAGTGTTAATCTTTGGTGAAAACAGAAATTTTAAACTTAACCTCACTTTGGACTATTTATGTGCCAAAATCAAGGAATTGAAGTTTTGGGCAATTGGCTGTTTCTCTTTCCAAATATCGTGTTTGTGACTGTTCTAATAAATTTTTGAGAAATGTATTCTACTTCATCCAGAGTTCTTTTAGTTTAGTTATGAGTCAGCAATATATTTAATATAAAAGAAACCTTAACCTGAAAAACAGATTGATTCACCTTCTAGATGAACATCCTATAGTGAGAACAGCTCGATGCGTATCTTCGTGATATTTACAGAGAATCTTGTCAAACTTATTATAGTCATCGAACCACATTCATTCCCCTTGTCACCCAGGTCTACAAGCAAAAACTCTTTCCAAAACCTTTAGATTCCACATTCTTCGTGGAACTAAACAAAAAACCACATCAGATGCAACTTTAAGCAAGAGTTAGCTGCCCTTCATGTGCTTGTTCATTCATATTGTGGAAGAATATTGAATAATTATTACTTCAAAAATTTAAAAAACATAGACTGTGATTTGATGAATCATCTTATCATTATTCATACAATAAGTAATTCATCAAAATGATAGGGAGAGAAAACACAAGGTAACCATCCTTGTTCTATTCCTCTCCAAAATGACTAACTAATGACTGTATCATTGACTGATATTATTTCAAATGGTGAACGAATGATCCATAATCATTGAAATAATTTTGCTATCGAGCTTTATCAACCCGGCAATTGGATAAATTTCTAGTTTTAATTAGGTAATTTCTTACTTGTTTAGTACATTGTCACATTTACTTAGACAAATAGCCCATTTAGGCTACAGCCCGTAGCCATCTAGACTTATAATTTATTATAATATTAGAATGTGTATTTGTGTCTTCTGTCAATAAAGTGTGAAGCAATACATGACAAAGAATATGAGGATGAACACAAACATTCATATATTATTCTAAAATGACAATCACATTTTTTCAGAATTATAAAGTCCTTCAACAATTCATGTAACAAGAGTTTCGGACTTCTGTGATAAGAGTACTTTCTTCAACGAACAGTTCTGAAGTACCGTAATTACTCCTCCAATCAGCTCCATTCTTCTCTGTACTCGTTTTAACAAACAAAAACTCTTTCAAAAAACCTTGAGATTCGACTTTCTTTGTGAAACTACCAACCGCCTACCGGTATTTCTAGTAAACACAACATAGATAGCCGTGTTCACTAAGGTTACTTACTAACTTCTTTTCAAGAATTCAACCGGGTCTATCACAGGCATTACCCTATAATTTTCTGCGTCACTAGACTGAGGGTCTTTTTCATCCTTTATTTTCTTCCTTTTCATCCATTATTTCTTTTCTCTCCTATCTCAAACCCCTCCTACTATCCATTTATTTGTGTCCAAACAGAGCCACACAAATCTCGTCGCATTTTCACAAAAGTCCTCTCTTATCAAGTAGCTCGTGTTCCTCGATATGAGGGGTTTTCCTGGAAATTCTTTATTTTTGACTCTCTCAAAAATTTCCTGGAATTCTCGATGGGTCTCTTCTTTCACCTTTCACCATTTATCTTCTTAAGATGAGAAAGTTCTGAGAATTTTTCCATACTCAACCTTTTTATCTTTCTGTGATAGCATATCAACAAAAATAAATAAGGTTTACCATTCGATAAAATGTATGATAGGCTTCTCTTCAAAAATAAATAAGCTTTACCATTCGATAAGAATTATGAAAGGTTTTCTTTAACCCCTCTCAACTTGACATTCATCAATATGCCTAGATCACCAATATGTTCACCAACGTGAAATTCAAATAAATACAAATTGTTGTGATAAATTTAGGCTAAAATACAATTACGATTATTTTCAATACAAAATTCTATATTGCTCAGACTTGAATTGTTTCTACGTATTGTGTAGTTCTAATCACTTTTGCAGTAGGTATTTCAAATTAGAAGTGTTCTCGAAAAGGAAGATCTCTTCAAATTGAGAGCTCAAATGTTTGAGCACATCATATCTTTCAAGGTTCTGTTTACCATATTCCCCAAACATTGTGGAATTCCCTGGAGAATGCCTACTGGGTATAAGGAAATATTCTCGAAAAACTGGGGAATATCGTGTTATAGGGGAAGGAGGAGCTACCAGTTCATTTCTCCCGTGATGAAAGCCATACTATAATCAGTATATGTATGTCTTTCATGGCCTATTATAAAATAACTGTTATCTTTCGAAATAAAATTCACATGAAATAAGATCTACTCGATCAAAAGCTATAATATTGTCTTTTTTCTTAAGGGCTACTTTTAATATGAAAAGGGTACTCAGATTTATATTTCTATTTTAAGGTTTTTTTAACCTTGCGGGGACCTTCCTTATTTTCATTGTATTATTCAGTTTAATACTGTGTACTATCATTCTAATGTAATTCTAATTCCTAAGTTTTTATCTTTTGTTATTATTATCAAGGATAAATTAACGATTTTTGATTTGATTTATAATAAGCTATAACTGATATGATATTACTACTTGCTATTTTCATTGTGATTTTTCAGTGCTTTTCTATAATATGAAATTGAGTACCATTCAAATAAAATTATATTCTGAAGAAACTGTCTTGGCTCGCGATATTTTTCAATCATGATTGTGCATGATTTCCAAGATTTGAAAATGAATGGAAACCGTCTATCGTGCTTTCAACAAACCATTAAAACTTTTCAACCTCCACCTTCAACATTTAATGGATCATTTCGGAGAATCTTCTTATCAAGTTTAAGCTGCAGTGACAGACACTCCATTAAACCGTAATCTTCCATCAGCTCCGAACATTTCTGCGAAATAATCAGTATTGAAAGCTTTAGTACGAATTGTATTCTTCTCTCATCATCCACTCATGATCTAGATCTACTCATATTCTGTTCTGTATATTATTTGTGAATTTACTTGATTGAAAATAGATTGAATGGATAACAATGATCCACTGATGTTCAATTTTTCAATAGGCTACTGCATAATACAGATCTTACATTGATAAATAAAATGACAACATCTTCTAATATGTTTGAAAAACTTTTCAAATGAAGGAAAAAATTGAGGATCATCTTTTGTATACTGAGACTTGAATCTATTCTTATTTCAATTGATTACAATCTATACAATAATGTTTCACAATTGATCTGACTGGCTTGAATTGACTAACTGTTGTCTCAATATAAATTTTGGTTAATCTTTTATCAATCTTCCAAATTATTTTACCAATTTCGTTCCCATTCAATTAATTTTCTCCTGAATGACACTTTCATTTCCATATTCCATCTTGAAAGAATGAAGATCTCCCAATACTTCTTCTTCAACAACTGACTGCTATTTAAAAATATAACCAGAGTGATTGAAGTCATAATTCCTAGCAGTATTCTCAATTTCTCCCTGAAAATTCGAGTCTGAGTATCACTATCCAGCACAAATTTCAGTAGAAATCCAATAATCTAGCAACATCATAAATATTTTGCCTCGTTAAAGCTCATGTTTTCTTGTTCAATCATTCAGAACTTCTTGTTACTCTACGTGAATTTTTAGTAAGAACACATACTTCTTAAGTTACTTAACATACATAAGAATACATATTCATTACTTACAATAAAAAAGAATACTTCAAGATTGAAGTAAGAATACTTCAAACTTGAAATATAACAAACTCACTCTTGATGCATGAATATCTGTTTTCTTGAACACTATCTGTTTTCTAGTTTCTTGATTCTCTAAACTTAATGGAATGATAGGAACAAAAGATGAGGCCTGACACGAATAGGTGATGCTAAACACTTCTTCTTTATTATTGGTTGATACGAAGAAGAGGTGAGACTTGCTTGCAAGGAGAGGTTATGGTATTCAACGACCATATAATATCTCTCACTACGATATAACATAAATTTCAATACATGCCATAAACATCCTAATCACTGCCATACAGGTGATTCAATTTTCTCTTCTATTGCGCTCATAAAAATGTTTTCAGGGAAAATTGAAAACGTTATTCAAGAAAAACTGGATAGCGTGATCACGAATAAAACCAGAATAAAGTTTTTCGAACAGAGTATAGACGGAGGAGGCTCCAGGCTTGGGTAAAGAGCCTCAGATGACTTCCTTTATTGGATTACATGCTCTATCTACATCCTGAATACGAAATCTGCTATTCTGCCTCCTCGATTGTGAGCAGAAAAGTTCTAAATGGTGTCTAGGAAATTGGTGCACTCCTATCATGCTTGCAGTCAGGTCTCAGCCAGGGTGTATACGAATAATTTTTCCATAAACATCTGGTGAGAAAACTAGAAAAAGTTCAAGAATAAGATCTAGTCACAAGATATTCATGAAAGTATTACCTCATTATACTAGCTGTATATTTTTGAATTAATTAGGTTGGTGAGTTATTAATAAGGTTAGTGTGATTGACATTACCATAAAACGGTATCAATGAAATATAAATAGACTGACTGAACATCAATCAGAACTATAGTAAGCAAATCAAATTCGTTGAATTATATTTGAAAATCACAATAAAACTTTCACATCACAAGACATTTAATTAGTTTCATTGCAAACGACTGCTGTTATAAAAATACAAATTCAAAGAGCTGAGTGACCACTCATCCTAAATAATAATAATAGTTACATAGATTCAAGATAAGGAAGAAAATATAAGGAATAAAGTGATTCAACCACCAAAGCAAATATAGCCTTCTTTCAATGCGCTTGAGCCTTCCAGATTATATTGAGCATATGAATGACATCATGACCAATCATTTATTGAGAAATATATTCTATTGAAGGTGTTAATAACTCTTGAGAGTAGGCCTTCTTCTGTTAAGAATGCTAGGAGAATGTTCAAATTCATATTCAAATGCATATTCCACAACTCGTACTTTTCTGAAAAATAGCTAGAGTAAAATCTCTTCATTACTCTCCACTGTTAACAGTGATATCCAATGAGAATGTTAAGTACATAGAAAAAACAGTGAAACAACTAAAGCTCTATGACTGAGAAATTCCTACAAATCTGTGAAGAAGAAAGAAAGGAAGAGTGCATTATTTTGTTTCATGTAACAACTTTAGGAGTTGAAATCGGAGCTCAATGACAAGCAAACCAATCACAAACTTACTGTAATCAAGCCACGCCTCCAGTCATACTTTCAAACTCAGCACACTCTCTCCTGATTGGTATACGTCACAACTAAGTGACTTTGTTACTGGAATCTGCCAGTAGATAGCAGCATTAGTTGAGTCGTGAATTCATTCATAATTTTACAATTATTTTTTATAGATGTCTCTGCAAAATGTGTTAGTCGATGAACAAATTCAATTAAAATTTCCTCTATTCAATCTTTAGAATGATAGTTTTTGAGTTCTATACGAAATATTCTATACAGGAGTTGTCACGCTGACAGTCTTTGTACGACAATAATTTACTTGAGGCTCTATTCGATTTAATTTTGAAACACCGTGAATAACAGATTGTTCTAAATTGCAACAAATACGAGATAATTTGGAATTTGGAAACACAAATATTGACAAATTCATGTATGCTTCAGATGCAAGTTTTCTAGAATTTCCTGACAGATTCTAGCTACAGGACCGGTACAAGTTGACATATTATGCCACCAAAGTCGATCAACCGGCAAAGCTAACCGAGAAAGAAATGGAAAATATTGGATTTCGGCCAACTGACGTCTTATGACAACTTTCAAGATCTACATGAATGCAAACCAAAATAGAATATTAGTTGAAATTTTGTTTCAGCTGAACTGGAACTGGTAAGTCGAGTAGTTAATACTCGATTTTGAGTTGCTAATGTTCGTTTATTTGAAACTTGAACTGGAAAATATTAACAACACTATATTTTCAAATGGAGAAAATTAAAATCGTAATGACCAGAAATGGTCTAGATTGGGATGAATGTAGTAATTCATGAGAGAAAGTGATCTCAATCGTCATAACTGATTGTAATAGATCGACAGTAGTTTAATATCCATTTATTGACAGTAAATAATTACAAAATTTGGGATAAACCAACAGGCATTGTCCAAAAACTTTTATGATCATTATCATTATCATCTTCATCATCAAGATTAATTCTATATCTTGATTATAGTTACTGCGTGGAAAAAGAAACACTATATTAAACACTAACATACTAAACACTATAATGCGTGAATCATAGCTCCTATCCTAGAATAAACAATCTGTATTTCTTATAGAAATAAACCATCTAGAATGTTGATTCTATTCTTCAGGGAGAGGCTCTTATTGCATCAACATCGCCAACATCATTTTTTATTATTGTAAAGTGTAAATAAAAAGGCATTTATCTATCTATCTCCTAGCTACAGCTCCATAGATTTGAAGAATTGTCTTCATCACAAGACTCAATAATCTCCAAGAGAATATTTCTCCAACGTTTTTACATTTTTTATCTCCAAATACTCTTGACATAACTACCAATGTAATCTTTCAATCATTGAAGATAACTGGATTGAAAATTTGAATAGTCTCCCACTTTTTGACGTGACCTAGTTGGTTTAATCGAATACACACGTCGTTGTTGCTATATTAGACGAAATTCAATATCAGTCATGCCCTGCCGTGGCGGAAAGAATACTAAATTTTAAGACAAGAATCATATTGCATCGCTCAATAGACAACTCTCTCATTTCTTCATTTCTTTTCTTGTCTACTATTATTCTCTTATACTCTTCCATATCATAGAATCTCCTACTCAATCCTCCTATATATTTTTCCCAATTTGTGGGTCTGAATGATATCAATAGCCTTCGAGATTCTTCTGCATTGTGATGCAACACTGGAAGATCAATAGTGGAATCTATATTATTGTTTCAATATTGATATCCTCATATTGCAATCAAGTACTACGGCTGTTATTCAAATTCAATAGAATTACAGTATTCTAGAACTAGAATTGAACAATTTCAATTGATCAATCGAAACAAAATAATGATACACTTGAATTTTGTCTAGAAATATCACTTATTTATTGAAAAACTGCATACATGTTTCAACACCAATGATGTCATCATCACTATCTGAAGACAAATTAGAATAAATGAAAAATGAAGCTATCATTTCTAATTCTGCATGATGCTAATCTAGGACGACTTTTCTAAATTTACATCAACATACCTAGGAAGTTTTGTGCTTTCTATGATGCAGATCTTTCCAAAACACATTCCAAAACAAGAAGAAGCTGCTGTATTATTTAAATCTTAGAATGATATGAGCTCAACTTTTAATAGGTATCTATTCTATTTGTCCAAAGTTAGTTTAAAATTGAAAAGGTAGAAAAAACAAGATAGAGCACAAAAATAGTGGATACTCATAACTAGAATACAGGAGCTTTTCTCTTTGGGTGACATCTCACATTTCGTTACCGCAAATAATATCAATAATTATTTCACAAGTACACATTTTCTCAATTTAACTAATATCAGTGGACATTTTGTGCTGTAGCACTTTTTACCCCAGTGGAGGGTATTTATTCTTCGAGATGATCATGCATTTCTAAAAATATCATAATTCCTAACAACTATTCTTCGAATTGAAGGAAACATAAATATATTCTCAATGAATGATATCTTAGTATCAGCACACAAAAGTAAAATCTGAAAGTCTCATTGCAGTAGCCTACTTAATATAACTAAATTTTATTCCAAGCCCAATTAGATCCTCACCTACATTCTCCAGGTTTATCCCAGAGAAATTTACTATCTTATACCAGTTCGCGTGATCATTGTCTCCGAATATTTCAAATCGAAAACAAGAAAATCAGCGCCCTTCGTTCTGCCTTGCAGTCGGCTATATTTCCTCAGCTGAAATTTCCCCTTGGATTACACCGCTGTACTGGCATACGACACGCAACACCTTCATAAGACACCCTATATACTAGCACATATAGATAATACACAACCATAAGACACACTATGTACTCGTACAAACAATATACATATAAACAGTACACTATGAAGCACACTATCTATATAGATGTACATTATACACCCCCATAACATACACTGATACATAATAATACTGTACTCGTTGTGTTTGTGATTTGTAGACTGCAGACAGGGAAATAGAGGCGAACACCTTTAACCGAAAACTACACAGCGAGACTCACTGGAAAGCAATAATGTTCACTGTGTTAGTGTTCGAAATTTTCTCTCACAATATTGCTCTGTCCATAAATGTCTGCTCAATGGGGAAAATGCCATAGAGGAACAGGAGCATTGTAATAGGATTTTTTCTCTATTCTACAACTTCATTTTTAGCTACGATTTTCGAGATTATTACAAGTCTAATTATGCTGACGAATATTTACTACTGTAGAATTATAATGAATTGGTTTTATAACAGTTGAAAATTTCCTCAACATTTTTCAGGCATAAAAAACTGCGAATCCAATGATGATTACTGTTTCACTTTTAATGAAATTCAAACTTCACTTATCTTTCGACCACTTTCAATGATTAATCATATATTTTGACCAATTATTTTATTCATATATTTTATTACCAATATCAATAAATTATTATTATCACTACAATACTTCGTTCTATGAGTATTTTATTCATATTGCCAATATCAATAATGATAATTACTATCACTACAATATTCCGTTACCAATATAAATTGATGAGTAAAATTACTACTATTACTAGTACCATTACAACTCTCTCTTGTACTTCTACAAACATACATGCAATAGACATAATTTTCATTAGAGATAACCGACATGGCACTCTGTTGTAATAGATTTTCAGGAAGCCCGTTTCCATAGCAGATTAGTTGTGCGATGACTTGTTAAGTAGCGGCATGGCATAGGATGCAAACCAACCGATACAGATTTCTGCCCATTATGGGCATTCCCCCACAGGACAGAGCAAGAAGAACAGGAAGAAAAGCAAGGAGAAGGAGAAGGAGGTGAAGGAGAAGAGGAAGAAGAGAAAGAGGAAGAAGAGGGCCATCCCGCGGGCGTTGTTTCCAAGCGGTGTGCGGTTTTTGTTATGCATCGATTCCCGGGGGAAGTTTGCTCCCCTTTTCCCCCCAATTACCCCCGCTCATAGAAAAAGGGGTACTGGGGGCTGAAGGAGTAAGGGAGAGGAGTATATAGGGTAACGGTAGGGTGGTGTAATGGGTCGGTAAGATAGAGCAGGGGTCTGGGGAAGACCACAATGGTAAAGAGGATCTGGGAGACAATGAAGGGGGTCTAGTGGTATGGTGAGGTGGGAAAGGGGGTCTCGGGGACCGGTATGATGAGTAGGAGTCGGGGTGACCGACATCGCAAGAACAAGAGGCTACTACTGCTCTACTGCTACTGCCACTACTATCAGATCCGATCTGTTCGTTGTTGTTATTGTTTTCGCTATTGTTTCCAGTCATGACGACGACGATGATGATGATAATAATGATGATGATTATGATGACGATGATGATAATCATCATGCTGCTCATGCTGTTGACGTTGTTGTTGATGATGTAGTAGCCTACTGCTGGTACTGATGTTGAAGATGATGGTGATGATGATGATTATGATGATGATGATGATGATGATGGCTATGATGATTATGATGGCTATGATTATGATATACTTGCTGATGGTTTTTGTGGTGATGATGATGATGATGATTACGTTGCCCTAGTGATAGTTACTGGCAGAGTTTTTCCGAGCACCATTCGGCACTGTTAATCAGAGCGAGACGGATGGTTTGTGAGCGACAAGGTAACAAGAAAAGATGCTAATGAGACATTGATTCGATTTGAGTGAGATAGAGAATAATAGAAAGTGAGTGGGAGGAAGTGATAGAGCTTGGTGGAGAGGTCAAGAGAGTCAGTGGAAACAGCATGCTAGAGAGAGCAAGAATAATTGAGAGTGATAAAAATAATATAAAGTATAGGAAATCTATAATTATCTTGAGTATTTCATATATTTACTATTTTATATCTTCCAGTTGAACGGTTTCAGAATAGTAATTTCACTTATTTGAGGAGGGAGGAAGGAATTTTACGAACACTGTTATTTCAAGTTTTCAGCCCCAAGTATCCGATGAAGTTGATTTTTGAGTTGAATAGGAATTCAGCAGGAATTCAACCAATTTTGTTGTATAGACCCAGAGAAGTGCATTTAAAATTTGTCTGAAAGTTGAAATCATCCAAATTTGTACTTAAAACAATAATGACAGAATAATGACACTCCATTCCCATTAATAGCCGCTGTAATTAAAAGTTTTTACACAACTTTCAGAGCACCTGTTCTCTGTAATAAATCTCCCACACCATAATCGTAACGAACGCTACGACTTAAAAATACGGCATCGGTATTGTACCGTACTGAGACCACTTTGAGCACAATGAAACCGACATAAACGTTAATTGATCGAAATTCTCGAAGAATTAAAACACGCCACATTAAGCAAGCCGAGCTGCATATTCAGCAGCGGAAGCAGCAATTAAATAGCCTATTTCTGTAAAGTATATGCCGTTATTATGCGAGCAGCTTCAGGATGTTAGTGGGTCGTGGGAGTGAATTAAGTCCGCTGCTTTTTATGGCCGCTACTCAATAAATAAAACAGGTATAGTGGCATTCACTTTAAACTGTCTGAATTGGTTGAATGGGGAACATTTTTGTTATTTACGAGGTATACTGTAAGCTTGAGTTTAGTCCCACTATAGGAGTTTTCACTTTAAGCTGTCAGCATTAATTAAACGAGAAGCATTGATGTCACTTATGAGGAATACTGACAGTTTGAGGAAGTCTCATTATGAGGTATTTCACTTTAAACTGTCAGCACTAGTTAAAGGAGCAGCATTGATGTTACTTACGAGGAATGCTGACAGTTTGAGGTGAATCTCACTGCACAGCTTCCAACGCGAACCACTTTTTTAATGATGTTTGATCGAAACAGTTACTTTTCAATGAGAAGTCACTACTTCTCCGTGGAAGTTTTAAATGAGTTCATACGGCACGTATTTCCATGCGCAGTTCAACTGGAAAATGAGACCACAAATGGCGGAATAAATTGTAATCACACAAATGGTGAAATGACTATGCTGTGTGTCCACTAATGGCGTGCTATTCGATGCGACATTTCGTTGGGAGATTTGTTTGAGTTTTGGAAAGTGAAGATATTGGAGATATTGAGCAATTTGCATGGTTTTGCATGGGGGTGGTTGTTTTTATTGCTGTACTGAAAGTGGGGGTACACAAGGCATCATTAGGAGGTGTATATTAGGAGTTAAGACAGATTATTAGGAGTTAGGAGAAGTTATTATTAGGGCCTGTACTTGTACTATTAGGACAAGTTTATCAGTAGATGAGGATCAGGATATTTCTGATACTATTCTTATATAAAAGCTTAAAATGATAATGTTTGAGATTTCTTGAAGTTTCTTCAGAGAAAACAGTATAATTGATAAAGATTATTTTGATGATGATTAATATATTATTCTTTGACAGCTATAACTCTCTGAATGACGATTCCAATGATTGTAGTTACTACTTATATGTAGGTTACAAGTTAGTACTAGTAACTCATGACAAAATTATATCAGGACATCTATAGTAAATCATTTTGAAACGGGTGTTGTCTTGTATATCTTTATTCGAATAATAACTATTATCTATTGGTCTGCGGACATTTGAAATGATGAACATTGACAACAGTATGATATGAGTATGAAAGTTTGTCGGAAATGTTCCATATATTGATTGAATGCGTTTAATTCATTCATTTATCCATCACGACCATAACAAATCATAATAAAGATATGACTGGGCGAGAGCAACTTACAGCAGGCCTAGCCCAAAACTGTTCCACTCATAAATAGTAAACTTTCCAAAAAATATTATATATTTTCACTTCCAAGAATCTGAGTCAGAGGATTGATATTAATTATTGGTAACTGTTATAGCTGATGATATTCCATCACATTCCAACGTTTCTACATTGTTACATCCTTATAACCTCATTGATCATCGTATGAGATGAGTATCTTCGATTCTCGATTCTTGAATCATGGATTTATATCGAAAATATGTATTCTATATGATTGAGCCCTCTCAGCTCCTATAATGATTATTAATTTTAATCAAAATTCGGGAATGGAATGGTAATGGCTATAAGCCTGTTTTTCCATTTTCAATCATTGTGTTTTATGTGTTCATCATTGTTGAATAGATAAAATAATTTACCATTCACAAATCACATGCCAAAACTAATATGTTTCCTCTTCCTTTCCAGGTAAGTGCTTCAGACTTTCCAACAAATCTGTGCTGATATACTAGGAATCCAAGTGAAGTGAGTTCTATACGTTTCTACATAATTTTCTAATTGTTGTTTGATTCAGCTTTCAATTTCTTGAGAAGGTTTGGCAACAATGTTCTTTCTACTATTACAGTGTTTGAATAGTTTTTTATAAATTCGTTTATTCATAGTTTAAAACAAACTAATCTTTTTAAATCGGTTATCAGTCAACTTGAACAAGCTACAGTATAATCTTTCAAATCTAGTTATGCTCAGACTGTCTCAAACTTTGTTTAAGCATTGGTTGAATGAGGAGCTCTGAGACCTGTTTGACATGGCCAGTTTGTAAAGTGTTTTGGCTTAATAAAATTGAATTTGAATTTGAATTTGTTGTCATTCATAAGAAAATACTCAATTTTTGTAATTGAATGGAATGTCAATGTTGTAAGGATGCATGAAAGACACGGTAGATGTAATGTAGACCAAACTATGAAGAGATATTGACGTAGCAAGAAAACGGCAAACTTTTTAGCCAGATCGCTGCGTTGGAAAAGGCGACAGGTGTATGTAATCGGGTAGCGGGCGAAATCTGGCACCAACTGGAGCCCAAAGCATCGTTAGCGCATGCGCAAAACGGAACATTTAAATCGAAGAATACGTGCTCTCTTGAATGGAGGACGTTATCTCACACGTGTAGGCGTTATAGATGATATATACATGATTGATGAATATTAATTATTTGAAAAGTTGGGTTGGGTATGGGATGGATGTGAATCTATTGACAAAAACTTATTCAATGCTGATGTATCATAGAATTTTCTATATACACTATTTTGTGTTGGATTCAAGAAAACATTGGTAGCTCTTGTACTTTTGAAGAATGATTCTCACTCAAAAGAATGTTATGCTGCGTGAAAAGGTAAGTGCCCTGGGATACCAAATGGAACAATACTGGAGCGTCAACTGTCTGGAGATAAATGGAGTTCCTTGAATCAACAATGAAAATGTAGTGGAAACAGTAAAAATGATTGCCAAATCTCTTGATGTAGATTCAACTAGAGAAAGCATCGACGCTTGTTAACGTCTGGGTAACAAGCAGGAGGAAAGGAAGCTTGGAATCAAATTAACTCGAAGATTTGTGAGGAGGAGCTTCTGCAGGGAAGGAAAGTGAAAGGCAACACAAGCAATATGGGACTATCTCTAATCGAGATGAAAATGTTGTTTTCATAATATAACTGAGTCTCCAATATTGATAACATGGTCGATCTCATTATTGGATAACCAATATCGTACGAAATCGAAAAAACAAATCTGTAATATCATATATAGTATGTGAATCAAATCAACCTCATTGATTCATACCTTTAAACACAAATCAATGAATAAGTGCAGCAGTCTGACTGTTTCTAATCATTGAAAACCCAGTTTTTAATTCGATTTATATCGAAATAATGATAATAGATTTACTACAGTTGTGATCGATTCAAACCAAATCTAGTATCAGTTATTAGTAATCGTAGGCACTAGTAAATCTGAATCACACAAATCTCATTGATTCATTACGTTCAAATGCGAACCAATGAACAGGTGTAGCGCTGCCTATTTGCAGCATCGGTTGGGCTGACATACGTCGAAGGTGAATCACAGGCATATATCAAGTGGCCAGAAGGCAGCGCAGTAGATCATGTAGCAGTACTGCCCAGATCCAGAATGTCATTTCCTCCGTGGAGTTCACGGCGACGGATTTGACAGCAATTTCCTGACAGGTGTTGAGCGAGAGAGCGACAAAATTGAATGCGTCCGAATAACTTTCGGATTTAGATCGCTGTGCGATCTGTGCTACCATGAGTATCTCTCTCTTTCAGCATCTCTCTCTTCTCATAAGCCGTATCAAGGTATTCAGGAGGCCGTGCAATGTGCAATTCGAGTAGAGGATGTAGCAGATTAACCGGATCAAATGGTGTAAAAAAGAGGGAAATGTGGGATTTTTCCGTTCTTGTTCAACATCATGCTAGATGATAAGAGAGAGCGACTTTTATAAAGTATCAACTCAACAGTATACCTATCAGATAGTAGCAGCCCCATTATCATGACAACAGCCAATGTGAGTGAATAGAAGATAGAATAATATCCAATGAGAGAGCAGCGAATTTATCGTCATGCAGCAGTTGACCAATCACAAGGTAGCTAGTGAGAGAGTGTCATGTAACATCGTCATTATGACAATAGACAATAGGAGTTGGGTAAGTAAAAATTAACGTTATCACAAGCTTTCCAATCAGAAAACAACAATTCTGTCTTCATGACAAGGACCATTCAGAGTTAAGAGAGTTAACCAATCAGACGCCAACCAATGAAAGAGCAGTGATTTTGTTAGCATAGCGATTTCCAATAAGAGTCAAGTAGGAAACAATTTAACCAATCATAAGCTTAACAGTGAGGAAGCATCTGATTCGTTCTCATATTTATTTCAAATTCCATAATACATAATCAGATGTAAAGGACCAACAGGCAAAGCTCAAAACTGTTCCTTTTCCTAATGTTGATGGAAGTTTGTCCAAAAAGTAGGTTATGTTGCTTCATTTTAACAATTCAGATGAAATTTCTAGTTTGGGAATTTACAAACAAAAATTTAGGATTTGAATGGATTGAAACCGAAAAAAATTGAAATATCACACTCAACTACAACTCAATAAACTTGAAAAAATTGAATTATTCGAAAATGTTGAAACTAAAAACAAACACAAACTCAGTAGGTACAGCTAATAAAGTAGAGTACGTTGATTAAAAGAGAGTTGTACCTCAAACCTCATAAGAAAAAAATCCTTATGCAAAGTTTCTGTTAAATGGGGTGGACCAGTACCAAATTTCCACGTTAGGCGCCGTTCTTCAAAAATGTTTCCTCCTTTTTCGAGATAATTTATTGTTATCAAGCCTGCATGGCAGAAATTCTTGGCTTTCTTCCAAATTCACCCCGCATCGGTATGAGCGTTCATCAGCTCCTCGTTTTATCTTAATTAGGAGCTGGAAAACAGTAAATACAATTTCCTTGTTTGAATCACTGCCTTCACGTGCTATGTTCAAAGCTGCTTTCCAAAGTGGGAGTTTTCAAGAAGCTACTTTGAGCTTTGGCGTAGGTCAACTAACTTCTTTAATAGAATACTGCTTCGGAATTGCGATCCATATTGTGATTTTTTAAGTAAGCTATTGGAAATTTCATCTCGAAGCATCTTTGCTTTTCTAATAACGTTTTATTAACGACATAACTTTTATTTAAGTCTGTTTGCTGAGCAATCACAAATGAATACTGGACGATGTTGTATATATGGAACTTTTAAAACGATATTTCCAATGAAATGATAACTTTCATCATTTGAACATTTTTCCACTAGATTTCTCTAACAAAACGTTTTTATTTCCATTATTACTCATTCATATTATTGATTGAATTGGATAGTTTCATTCCTGATATCAGTAGGTCACCTCTAGTATTTTGCTCTGATATCACTTGTTAACAGTGCAATTCCGACAAACGTTGATAAAAATTCACTTTAATTGAGAAGAATGTTCAAAGTTTCTTATCCACATACTTTTTCATGTGAAGCTCATCTGATTATATCTTCAATAATCCACGTTCACGTATGTTAATTCAATTTATAATAGGAGAAATATTGGTCTATTATACAATTTAAAAATAAATTTGTCATTCAAGTGAAATTGAGAGCTGTCTACCTTTTTTGTTCGCCTTCCTGTTTAAGAGATCTTCTTCGGAAAATGTCATCTCTCACTTCCTATTCTTTCTTCAACTATACCTCATAAAAAAGCGATCAATCCAAACAATCATTGAGTATACATCATTGATAGATATGGCAGAAGATGCTAGCGATCAATGTCAATGGCGCTTTATCTCTTTTCCACTCTCACACTCTCTCTTTCACTGTCTCCCACACAATTCCTTCTATCTTCCTCTTTCTACACTTATCATTCCTCTCTCTTCTTCATCTCTCTCACTTTCTCACACACGACCAATAAGCTGCAGTAGATCCTGACTGTCCAATTTTTTACCCAATTTCTCCTACACGATCCACATTCTCACAACAGCCATCCGTCTTTTCTCTCACGTTAGTTTTTCGATGACGATGATCTATCTGTCTAGAGCAGACTGAAAGATGATGTCGGCATATAAGACAGATCTCACTCTCGTCTGTCTCCCTGTCTTTGCCTGCAGTTATTCATTTTTCACAATAATTTCACTGCGAAATAAATCGCGCTTCGCTTGGACTAGCGCCAGAACCGAACGCGCTCTAGCGAGTGGTGTAGTAACTATTTTTCATTGAAAGGCAGTAAAACGGCAACACAGTTGTGGCCAATGTTGTTTCTATTGTGGCGCTTGAGGCTCGATGCATGAGTGTGGCCGCTACTGTTGATTTATGTGTGTTTTGATTGTTCACGGCTAAGGAATAATGCTTTCGAGTGTGAGACTGATAACACAGCCGTGAATCAGCGCCGATTTTATTTCCACTTTTACTGGCGCGGGAAAACTGAATGGATTATTGTTTTCAATCGCTCTCTATCGCTTCCTGGAACCCTCTCATTCACACTATCTTTTTCTCTCATTTTTACTCTCCATCTCTTTCTCTCTCTATCTCTCTTGTTCTCTCTCTCTCACTCACCCTCGCTCTCTATCCCGCTCATTCTTTCTCACTCTCACTCTCTCTCACAATCCATTAACTCCTCTCTCTTCTCTCTAACTCTTTTCCGATGTGTAAGTGCATCCAAATTTATCTCTTACACACACAATCACATTCTCTCTGTCTGTCTCTCCCTCACTCTCTCTCTCTCACTCTCTCTCTCTCTTTCTCTCTCTCTCTCTCACTCTCTCTCTCTCTGCGTCTTTTCATTTGACTGTCACATTTCAACTCTCATTCTGGGGTATTTCTCTCCCTGATACCTCACTCCTCCTTCGATTATGTTTATGTTCCTTTGTTTGTATACATCTACTTATCTTGATTCTTTTTGTGTATTCTACATTATTTGATTTTCCTATTCAACATCTAAAGTATTTTCTATCTTACTAGTTTTATTTACTTACGCTATTCTGCATCTACTACTGCTCTTTCATTCTCAATTTAGTCGGTTGTAGAAAGTGAGAACTCTTCCGCATCATTCACTTTCGATATCTCACTAGCCGATATACTTTTCCTAACAATGTAGCTCACAATACTTTCATCTATTTTGGGATAGCCGTGGAAAATACTCTATTACATTGACGTAAATATTATACAATGTTCCAACATAGAAGCATTTACGTTTAATTTAACACTTCATTTCATAAGCTCACGAAATTAAAATCTTATAAAAGTTGAAGAAAGTTACGTTCGTTATTACTAATAATAATTTTAACTATAACATCATCATCATAATCCATCATGGACTAGGCTAGGCTAGGTAAAGTTTGTTCCGGTGTCCACCGCTTCATCGGTCTTCCGATGTCTCTTTTCCCATCCAAATGCAACTGCAACTATCACTAGTTTTCCAATTATTCTCGACATACAAATATTGCTACCATCATTGATAATAATCAATTATTTCATACTCACGTATTCCACCAGCATGTTGGGAATAGATTCATTCCCCAATCGAAAAAATGTATTAAGTGATCAATATCACCATTAAAATATTAATGGCGATCCGAAAACCATCGTTAATTAATACAATACTGCACAGTAAATCCCATTCGTCAGTACAAACCCAAATTACTACAATAGTACATGCTGAATCATCACATCTCGGTTATATTTCGTTGAAAAATGTACCATATATTGAAAGCTCGGCTGCTCATTCTTTAATCAGAGCGTTCCGCTCACTCCGAATTCAACCACCAATAAATACTCTCGAAAAATAATGAATTCATGCGAAATTCCCCAACCAAATTCCTGGAATTTTCATCCCAATCTGAATAACTTCTCAATCTATCACTCTTCCCTCACATGTTCACTGTTCTTTTTGCCAGATTTTTTCATCTGCTCGTACATCTCTGGAAACAGTGTACTACGTTATCTAGCTACTAGCATCTCTAGTACCTTGTTTTATTGTCTACCTCACATCTACTTGCTCCCTTCTATTCCTCCCCTCTTCTTGTCTTATCCACTACTCCTCATAAAACATTCAGTTCTCATCACGTGAGACCCCAAACAGTCCATTTCTCTCATTCTTCATCTTCTTCTTCTTCTTCTTCTCTTCTTCTTCTTCTTCTCCTTCTTCTTCTTCCTTTTTTCATTCTACTTCCCTGTTTTTCCTACGTGTCTTTTTCATCTTCACTTCCTTTTCCTTCATGTTGCTTCGCTTACCCTCTGATGCATACAATTTACAACACACCATCCAATCAGCATTGTGTTCTACCTCCAGTTTTTTTTAGCAGGAATGGAATTCTCTCCTGCTAATTCATCATACTACACCAATCATCTTTCTTCTTATATTCATAAGATTGATCGGAGAGGGAGTGACTGTGTAGTGGGGGGAATACTTTGTGAATTCAGGAAATGAATTTTGGTGATAAAATTGAATCTGAAGGGTGATTTTCCTTCATTAGCATCATCAAACAGTGTGATTCGAAATGGCCAGATTCAAACGGGAATCGAACCCATCTAAACTATTGTTATTCCAGCATGACTTTGGTGGTAATATAAAATGAATTTTTTGAACGTCATATCATCATCTTCACTACAGGGATTAGGTTTATTGATTAACCTATTTTCCGGTACCCATCTCTTTCTTGGACTATCTACATCTTATTTTCAGTAGGTCTATAGTTTTGCGCTTCAAGGGTAATTCTTCCAGGTGGCTTTCTATCCAAATGACTGCACCAGCTGCGTCTATTTTGTATAATTCTTTCATGCGAAGAGACGTATTATGGAAAAACGAAGGTGAGAGAGAAGAATAGATAATAAGATAAAACGTTGGTGAGAAAGAAAACCCATAAAGGAAAGATACTGTTTAATTTATTTGTGTCTGAAAAAACGTTCAGTGAACTGTAGCTATGGTATCTAGCTTACAGGTATGTTTTGTCTGTTCAGTAACTATCAACTGAATTAAACATGTTTTATCAAAGAGGGAGGATAGCATCATGTTATCCTCCTTCTCTCATGTTAGAGAAAATTCTACAGTTTCATCTCCTCAAGGCTAGTCGCATATTGAGACTCCTCGCTAAATGACACTACGTGACCCACTTCTGCTACATGAATCAATATGATATATGATCATACTATTATAATGTTCATATTGAGACCAAGCTGACATCATATCATCATATGATATTAACACATCCAGCAAACACGAGTCACGTCGTGTCACGTCGCCTCGCGTCTCAATATACGACTAGCCAAAGAGGAAAATCTGAAGATGTGTAACGAATCAGATAATTCCCAACAATCTTCTCTGTTCAAAGCTCAAGACTTGCACTGTCGAAAACAAACCTTGATTCTCCACGGAGCATCTAGAAAGTTGGCTCTCCAAGCAGAACCATAGTTACAATATAAACAAAGCAATCAAAAATTAGTCAACCAAGGCATGCAAATTTCTCCAATAGAAAGTAGTGCTCCTTAGTCGATTCGCTGTGAAAGTATTTGACAGATCGGATCAAAGATCTAGTTCAGTTTCCGTGAATTGTGTGATTGACAGTTTCGAACGGCGTTTTAAAGTTGCATTGACTAATTTTGGAAATCGTAGAATCTTGACGATAAATCTCTTGAACTCCAATAGAAATATTTGAGTGTTGTGTTATAATTATGAAACTTCAAGTCGATTTTTCAAATTGTATTCCAATGCATAAAACAGTGAGGTTTCATAAGAAACATGACGAAATTTTAAAATGGCAGTGATTTTTCATGAAAGTTCCATTTGAAAATTCAATATGGAATATTCTATATTGATAATATGTCAAATGTTACATCACACTACGGCTGCAATAGCTTATACACATGAAAATGAATATATTACAGGAAAACTATCAGGTGCATATTTAAAGCTGGCCACTGCTAAGTGCTCTATCAGTGTGGAAACACGATTTCCAGAATGTCTTCATTGGCTAACTCTCACCGACCAATAGGAATCAACAATTATTATTGATCCTCAACCAATCTTAGGACATTCTGGGTGTCGTGATGGTTTGTTGTTGAAACGTATGTCAATGGCCAGTTATAGTAAAAGACGAATCAGAATTTTGCAATCAACATTGGTTGAGTATTCTTTATTATTTTCTTACCCAACAAATAAATGTTTATTCCAATATTATTGTACCTTATTGCTTGGTTATAACCAATCAACTAATCCTCTTCATCTACTTAAATTCATCATTATCTTCAAAGATTTCAAACAACGTTTTCTTTCTCTCACCCTCTCTCACTTTCTCTCGTTTCGTTTGGCGCTAACAAAACTCTCCAGCCTTGGCGGTAACTTGCGCTTGTTTCTGCAATATTAATCCATATGGAGATCTCAGGAGACAAGGATGCCTGTTAATCTCGATAGAGGCCAAACTTCCTTCGAATGCGAACAGGCTCCCACTTGTTGTGATTGTTTCTCTGTTTCTGTTGCGTATCATTATGCTAATGGATTGCCGTGTACTGCTTTGCTGCAACAAGCGCTGTCATTGGCGGATTGTCATCACTTTGTTGCAATGAGGTAGCTTGGTCTATAATATTTTACCTGAATGCAACGAGCTCTCTCATAGAGAAGGAAAATATTGTATCGATCTTGATGTGGAACATCTTTTACAAGTGAGCCTACTTTAAGTCTGGGGCTAAATTATGAATTTTCAATTCCAGGTAGTCTCAGATCCTCTGGTTTAGCACTGAGCACCTGATTAAGCACTGAGTCTGATCTCGTCACTCAAGTAATATTTTTCTTGAAAGTAACAAGTTCTCAAAATGACGAAAGAAGAGATGGTTCGATCTTGGTTCGTACGGTATGTAAAGTATTGCGTTTGAAGCACATCATTACCCTGGGTAACAATATAAACCTTCAATTTCCGATTCTGATCCCCTGTTCGAGTAATAATCAATGGATCAATTAAGGCATGAATAAGTTGGAAGCCGTGTAAATATGCATGCATGTAGCCTGCATTCAGTACAGTAGCAGTGTAGCAAACTCATAGTTACCAATAGAGCTGTATACATTAATAACATGTTGCATGCTGTGTCAAGTAATAATGGAACAATCAATAGATCAATTAAGGCATGAATAAGTTGGAAGCCATGTAAATATGCATGCGTGTAGCCTGCATACAGTAGCAGAGTAGCAAACTCATATACATACATATTGGTAACAATCATGTTGCATGCTGTGTCATATCATTACAATAACTATGTGTAGTTACAGAAATCTCAATCTAATATCACATTGTTTGATGATATTTTAATATTGCTATATTTGAAAATTTCTATCGAAGTCGCTATTCGAAGTGCTTGTAATTTTCAATGGTCCTTTATCACTCAATCACAGCCAGACTATTTTTGTAATTTTAATTATTATTGATAAGTAACAGAGATAATCGTAAAAAGTGTTTCAAAGGAGATCTTTTCCACAATTCACGATATGAAAAAATATTTCAATAACATTACAGATTGTTACATTGAATCTCATAACCCGAAGCAGCTGTACTGTAATATAATACCTACCTACATTATAATACTCAACCTAGAGCAGCCTGAAACTCACTAGTATTTATAGCTCATAGCTTCATACACTGAAGAGCATAGCCTACAATCCTACATATTGTTGAATTTGCATACTTATAAACCATAAATATGTCTAATCCGTCTCAGATTTCATTTAACATTACACTAGGTTAGGAACCATCAATTAACGATCTGTTCACCTTGAACTGCTAGATCTTATCGCAGTAATCTGTAATAATTAGTCACGCTACTCGCGTTCCATTGTCATAATCGTAACGATTAAGATAGGCGTCCAACCTGGCAAATTATCATATGAAAAAGGTTAGCGCGTCTAAAAGTAGGCCTGCCGACCAACCACCGGAATAATTATCAATTTCGTGAATGAGGAAATAACTAGATCTGGTTTGTTCCTGATGGTATTCGGATAATGTTCACTGATTTCAAAAGAAGATTGACGTCTTCTATCATGAGGTATTCCAACTACACCTTGAAGTTTCAATGTAATTAAATCTGAATTCGAAAATTGAAAGAAGAAGAAGAAGAAGAAGAAGAAGAAGATGAAGGAGAAAAATAAAAACGGGGAATGAGAAGTCAAGATTTCAAGTCAAATACTGCAGACCTTCAAAATACCTGTAAAATCAGAGTCATAGCGGATTATTCAATGGTTAGATATAATGACACGAGATCACTTTTTACTAGCAGAGTGAATTTAGTGAAAAATTCAAATCACATTTCTAGTCCGAGTACTGAGATCTTGAAAGCTATTCAGGAAACCTTTCTCCACCAAAGTTGCGAAAAACGTCTTCCTGAAAAAGTTGCTTAGAACGCTACTCATACACATTTGAAGGAGTAAAGAATATTCTGCATAACAAGTTCTTCAGCGATAAATCTCGACGTAATAACTTATTATTCATCCGTAAACGTCTCCAACAATCAGATTTATGGCGTTTTGCACTAGAGGCAAGAAGTTAGAGTGAGTAGCTGTTTCGCAAATGCAAGTGGAAAATGGAAAACTTCATTAATATTGGATCGCTTTCCCGAATAGGTCAAAAACACTTCTCCTTCCACTTATGAATAATTTAGCGCTTTTCGGAAAGCTATAGCAGTCAAATGCGATCCACTGAGTCGGTCGTACATATAGATCTCAAGAAATTTGTACGAATGTAAAGTTATAGATATATTCACCTACAAAACTCAAGAATTTTGTGAAAATGTATAGTTATATCAATCTATGAGAATTGAAGAAGAAAAAGAATAAGTCAAATCTCATTCATTGAACGCAAAATGATGTTGGATCTCGAGATATTTCAACAAATGTATAGTGATATTATTCCAAGGGGATTGAGAAATTTCCTCAAATGTATAGTTATATAAATGTAAGGAGTTGACGCAGTGAGATGTTACAGTGTACTTAGCTGTTTAAACTCTGTATAATTATTCAGTGTATAAACTTCATAGTATAGAATAAGTTGGTTCTGTCTTTGGCAATAATGATTCACATCCTTGGCATCAGAAGTCTATGATAAGCTCAGAGGGGTAGTAGGAATTAGTATTCGAGTAACGATTCGTGAAAAGTTCAGTCGTTTATCTAGATGTACAGATCTAGATGGAACTTAGTGAATGATTCCAATGAACATCATGTAAATTTCGCATATTTTAATATTGTCGGATTTGTAAATAGACATTAAATACATAAAATACATTCAGCTTCAGTATCAGGGTAAATGCCGCAATATTCAGGCTTTATCATGAGTGGCGGGTGAGAAATACATTAAATAGAAGTTTTTTAAATTTCCAATTTTTTTAAAGACTCTAAATAGAAGTTTTTTTAATTTCCAATTTTTTTTCAATTTTCCAACTTAAAGAGTCAAAAAGGGAGTGATATTTCGGAAATCTGTACAGTTGTAAAAGACAGCACTAAATGATTCATGTTATCTTGAGGAAATATGTTAGAGATATAATGAAAAATAGGGGTTTCATGAATATGGTGTTGTTATTATAATGATTGATGTATTTCAACATAATATATTATATGATTCCTAACTTATTCTTCTCAGTCATTAATGAATGAGTAAGATTCACATATTTAAGATAAATAAATTCCTCTTTCAAATTGGCCAGTTTTTCAAGTTCTTTGCTTCTTAGTAAATGTAGAAACATTCTTACATTTGTAGGTGAAACATTTCTATTGGTGGATAAAATTAGAGAACAATTCCTGTTAGAGTTTGATGAATTTGATTAATTGATACATTCGACAATGATTTATCCCGTCCTTATAGATTCTATTAGATTAAACGGAGCTTGACAAACACATAATGCACATCATGTGTATGATAAGTTATGTTCAATCTAATAGACTCTATAAGGACGGAAAAATAAACATTTTGTTAATAACTTTGGTGTAAACGCAGCTTTACTTCTTCATACTAAAAACATGTTTCGCATCGAAAGCCAATGCAACTCAGTTAGTCTCTGGAAGGGAAACGATGAAATATGAGACTGTCCACCTTCAGCTACTCGAAAATAATCTATCCAAAACCATTAATTTTCATTACAAGTTCCATTCTATGCAAAATAAAGGTGATTCTAGATGATTTTAGGAGTTGCAGTAATTAAACCCGTTATTTTCAATTAGATGATCCGCTAAAAAATCGTTAATGAGATGCACGCTTCAAAACAACTCGTCTACTACTCAAGAGAGGAGATTCACTACATACTGTCAGTATTCCTTGGAAATAACTGCATCGCTTTCAATTCAAACAATGCTGACAGTTAACATTTAGCTGGTAATCGGTGGGCGGAGGTAGTCGAGCCATAAACAAGTTGAACTGGTAATTAGTGACAGAAATGATGCTGCAGAAGAAGGAGTAAAAGAAGAAAGAGAAAAAGAAGAAATAGAAGAAGAAGAAGGATAAAATTGAGGAGTTGATGATGACTTGCTAGAGTGGATAACGGACTGAAGGAAGATAAACTAGAAGAGAACTTTATTTGCAAATGTGAGTGAATTGAAATATAAAACTTGACCTTTCAATCCATTATTATTCAATTTCAAATTATGATGTTACATGAATTGCAGTTTTATTATAATTTCTGTCTAGTTTTGGAGAGACAAATTTCTGGTTTGATTCAATCTGAAGCAGTCTTCTCCATGAATAATTCCGAAATTGGTTGATAAAATCCCCAACTTCCATGAATAATTTCGAAATTGGTTTATAAAATCCCCAACACCAATTCGGCTGCTACGTTTTTAGAAATATTCAATTTCAGAAAATATTTGACAGGAGTATATTCACTCTACAAATTAAGATTAATAGAGTACGTTAATTGGAATGGTAAACAGTGCTATTTTTGTTCACTCTGCTGAATTTATTGGTGTATGAAGCAAATTTCATTACAATAATGGTGAGAGCGCAGTTCCCTTAACATTAAAAAGTAATTCAGTAAGCAATGTCATTCTATAGGCTATAGAGACCACGATTCAAAGATAACACGGTTATATTTCTAGACATGAAGTCGAGATCAATGACACTCATGCGTAACAAAGATATATTCCAATTCCAGTTGCATTCAGTACGAGAATCACCTTTGCTTCTTATTATAATTTTCCAGTAGGAAATCTCTACTCTACTAGTGAAAACAGAAATGATCGCCAGGCATCGATTTACGGTCTACAGTTCTCTCTCTCTCTCTTTCTTTTTTCTTTCTTCCCTTACTTCTACCGGAGTAATCTAATCTATGAATTTGGACTGAAAATTCGCAACTGTATTCACTTTTATCTTCTTCCTTTTGCATAATCACCTTTTACGAACTTAAATTCGAAAGAAGTTCCAGTTTTCTTTTTCATTTGGAAGAGTTTTCCTTCTTATTTTTAATATTTTTTCTCGTTTTTAATTTTTTTGTTGAAATTATTGTTTTCTTTTAAATTTATGGTTTTATGATGTTTGTTTTAGTTGTAACTTAGAATTGTATGGAGGGTTGAGCGTAAGAGAGGGTCGGCTGCGCCCTAACTTCGCCCTTCTAGGTTTTTAAAGGCAGCGATTCAATTCAATTGAATTCTCTCTCATTAAAGAGAAATGTGTCACTCTGTCATTTACTCCCAGACAACACGTACAACTTTAACTTTATAAATGTACTCGACATTCATCACAAACTTTCATCTCAAAGTACGTGCCGTGCCATCCTCTCCAAACATGGGAACAACAGTTTCTCAATTTTCTCAATTCAATAATTGTTGTGAAAAATCATTCTGCTCAACTAGCGTCAAACTGCTACTGCTGGACTTCCAATCATCAACATTATGGAATTTAATAATACATTCACACATTAACCAACCACTATAACACCCTTCTAAAGAAAGGGCCCTTCAGTGCAGACCTGTCATGGCAGTCGCACTTCAACAACTGTCTTACTGCAGTTGAAATAAGATTTAGCTACTGCTCAACTATGGTTCAACTACAGCTTAACCACTGCAGGCTGCAATTAATCCGCCGCTCTGCCAGTTCCACTTTCGATAAGTAGATCCAATTTCAGACTGAACTGTCCTTTTTTGCGCCAGGAGAAAATTCAGCGCAATCAGTTCACCTCAGCTCCTTTCTAGTCGTAACAATAATTCAGTTTGCTTTTGTTTACGAGCGTTTTTGTTCTTTTTTCGATGCCAATTCACCGCAAACTCGGTTTGAAAGTACGGAATTACAAATTCCAATACCTCACTGACTTGGGCACATCGGTCTCTATATCTATATATCTGCGCTAATTTTCATGGATATAGATCACTGGGTTAACAATGTTGGAATACCGCAAAAAGAGGTTGTTTTGTTTTATGATCACCAGTGTTTCAACTGTGTTACTGGTAGCAACAATTTCATCAATTATTAGACTAATTCTGTGTTGAGTATACCTATGTCAATCCTACTTTTTAAATGGGCTGTCACTATTAGCCTATTATTTGCTAATTTGGATTTTCATCAACTCTGAGTCTAGTTACCTTGTGGGTATTATGAGGAGTTTTCTTTTCTTTATGTTGCTGCAATATTGTTCTAGAAAATACTACTGTAAAAGATCTTCGAATAGTATAAATGCATTCTCCAGGAGTCCACTGATATCAAAGAGAACTGTTGAGGATGTTGAAAGGATCGTAAAATGTTCCCACGAACACTTTTTTTCGTTATGTTTATCCGATTTTTTATAAGGTAATTATTGTAGATGTATTGTATTATGTAATCTGAAAAATATTGTTTGGATATATCTTCCATATACTATCGAAAAAAATTGCTGACAAGATTGGATGTATGTGTATACATTCAATCATTGATACGTGGAGTTTTGTTAATAAAATAGAAATTAAATCTCCATCATGGAGAAACACACATTTTTTCGCTGTGGCCAGAAATCCAACTAAAATTGAAGTTGGATTTGCTGTCAACTTTCAACTTGATGAATTATTATCTCTGATCAACTTTCACTTGACGAATTTGTTGCCAAGTTTTAACTTTATAATAATCTCATAGATGTGATATTATTATTTAGTCCAGTCCAATGGTCGTTTTTCAGGAAACAGCGCTGAGAGAATTTTTCTCTACGGTTCTGTTAGGTATTTTGGGGCGCTGAATTCAAATCTGAAATTTTCTGACACGCCAGAGGGCGGCTTCACCCCCAAAACCCTCAAAATTTTTGACTTTTTTAATTTTTCCTTCCAATATCGAAAACTTCAAGTTTTTGGAAAAAAAATGTGTAATTGATCTTTCAATATTATAACAATTATTGATTCTAGAACATTTTCCCTTATAGGTAATATTCTTCATAATATTATATTTTTTCTAACATTCTGTAATATAATTTTTTTCTTCAATCAATGTGCATTTTATTAAACACTTTATTCTGTCCTTACCATTTTTTATCATGTATCAACACTGAAGGTTACTATAGCCTATAGTGAGGTCCACGTTATAATGGCAGTGGTGAGAGAGAGAGAGAGTGAGGAGAAAAACGTTGCTGATCCTGTGTCTCGTCAATGCCTTCTACAGAAATGGTAGCAGATACAGGTTTATTCACGTTCCATTATCGTTTAAAATAAACAATTATTTTAATAAGCAAAAATTATAATTATTTTTCAATAATTTCATAATGGATTTTCATAAGTAAGATGAAATATTTTGTTAATTAATTATTAAAAGACGATCTGGCAACAGAGCAAAGCGAGAAAGAGATAGCGCTATCTGCTTTGTTGGATGATAGACAAGGATAGCAATATCATTGCTAATCAAACACTGCCATTATAACGTGGACCTCACTTTAGTGAGATTCACTTTCAAGTTACTTATATTTATTTTGTGAAGCTTTTTTGTATTTTGTTTTTGGCAAATAAAATTCATTCATTCATTCAAAAGTATCATAATCACTCCTTATGAATATAATCACTATAATTCTCCCCATTCAAACAATGCTGTCAGTTCAAAGTGAATCCCACTGGGTCTAAACATGAAATTTTTCACTTTTTCCAGCTATTTCAGTATCAAGATTCAAACAGTACTCGATAAAAAGAGCATTAAATATTTGTGAAGCGCTGACAGTATTGAACGGCCGGCGTCAATGCAGATATTGAAAAAGTGATCAATCATCAGAGCCGTCACATTTTTTCGGGAGGCTTGTAAATTAAATTGAAAGTAAACTTGGTTTGTATATTTCATTGGCTTTTGAACAATATAGCTGCATCATCACTACTTTCGAACTCGGCGACCAAAACTGTTTTTCGTCCAGAACTTCTACAGCGCTACAGGAATTTGAATAAGATTCTTAATAGGAATTTCTGATGGAATGAACTTGTCATTGGAGGAGCTCGCTTCAGACATTCAGCTTTTAGATTATCTTCTCCATGATTGATCATGATTTTCGATTAGATGATTGTTGGCCAATGGCCATCAATATTAACTTTGAATGATTCGACTTGAATATTATGAAAAATGAGAAAGAATACGATAGAGAGATCATCCAATAAGAAAGAAAGCAATAGTCTCTGATGATTTTGAGCAAAATGAACAAGTTTTTGGTCAAGATATTCGTTCCTTCACCAATTCTGGAAATTATTGTATTTATGTATATTTATTGATGATAGCACTCTGGAGTTTGTAAAGCTATTGACCACTAGACTAGACCAGTCCTTCCAGCAATAGATATGTTCAAAATTATAAATATGTTTCACAACTTATCAGCAATATATCTGCTCATGTTCTGATGTCAAAGATCTGTTTTGAATTGATCCTCAAAAATAAAACCTTCTCTACAAACACCGTTATTCATTCCAGTACCCAACACGAGTTACAAGCAGCAGTAGGCTAGTGTTGTAAAGTACGTTGCTGATGATTTTTCTTTCTCCCTTACTTCTACCGGAGTAATCTAATCTATGAATTTGGACTGAAAATTCGCAACTGTATTCACTTTTATCTTCTTCCTTTTGCATAATCACCTTTTACGAACTTAAATTCGAAAGAAGTTCCAGTTATCTTTTTCATTTGGAAGAGTTTTCCTTTTCATTTTTACTATTTCTTTCTCGTTTTTAATTTTTTTGTTGAAGTTATTGTTTTCTTTTAAATTTATGGTTTTATGATGTTTATTTTAGTTGTAGCTTAGAATTGTATGGAGGGTTGAGCGTAAGAGAGGGTCGGCTGCGCCCTAACTTCGCCCTTCTAGGTTTTTAAAGGCAGCGATTGAATTCTCTCTCATTAAAGAGTAATGTGTCACTCTGTCATTTACTCCCAGACAACACTCACAACTTTAACTACATAGATTGACTCGACATTGATCACAAACTTTCATCTCAAAGTACGTGCCATCCTCTCCAAACATGGGAACAACAGTTTCTCAATTCAATAATTATTGTGAAAAATCATTCTGCTCAACTAGCGTCAAACTGCTAGTGCTGTACTTCCAATCATCAACATTATGGAATTTAATGATACATTAATCAACTACTATTACACCCTTCCAAAGAAATGGCCCTTCGGTGCAGTCACCTGTCGTGGCAGTTGCACTTCAACAAACTGTCTTACTGCAGTTGAAATAAGGTTTAACTACTGCTCAACTATGGTTCAACTACAGCTTAACCACTGCAGGCTGCAATTAATCCGCCGCTCTGCCAGTTCCACTTTCGATAAGTAGATCCAATTTCAGACTGAACTGTCCTTTTTTGCGCCAGGAGAAAATTCAGCGCAATCAGTTCACCTCAGCTCCTTTCTAGTCGTAACAATAATTCAGTTTGCTTTTGTTTACGAGCGTTTTTGTTCTTTTTTCGATGCCAATTCACCACAAACTCGGTTTGAAAGTACGGAATTACAAATTCCAATACCTCACTGACTTGGGCACATCGGTCTCTATATCTATATATCTGCACTAATTTTCATGGATATAGATCACTGGGTTAACAATGTTGGAATACCGCAAAAAGAGGTTGTTTTGTTTTATGATCACCAGTGTTTCAACTGTGTTACTGGTAGCAACAATTTCATCAATTATTAGACTAATTCTGTGTTGAGTATACCTATGTCAATCCTACTTTTTAAATGGGCTGTCACTATTAGCCTATTATTTGCTAATTTGGATTTTCATCAACTCTGAGTCTAGTTACCTTGTGGGTATTATGAGGAGTTTTCTTTTCTCTATGTTGCTGCAATATTGTTCTAGAAAATACTACTGTAAAAGATCTTCGAATAGTATAAATGCATTCTCCAGGAGTCCACTGATATCAAAGAGAACTGTTGAGGATGTTGAAAGGATCGTAAAATGTTCCCACGAACACTTTTTTTCGTTATGTTTATTCGATTTTTTATAAGGTAATTATTGTAGATGTATTGTATTATGTAATCTGAAAAATATTGTTTGGATATATCTTCCATATACTATCGAAAAAAATTGCTGACAAGATTGGATGTATGTGTATACATTCAATCATTGATACGTGGAGTTTTGTTAATAAAATAGAAATTAAATCTCCATCATGGAGAAACACACATTTTTTCGCTGTGGCCAGAAATCCAACTAAAATTGAAGTTGGATTTGCTGTCAACTTTCAACTTGATGAATTATTATCTCTGATCAACTTTCACTTGACGAATTTGTTGCCAAGTTTTAACTTTATAATAATCTCATAGATGTGATATTATTATTTAGTCCAGTCCAATGGTCGTTTTTCAGGAAACAGCGCTGAGAGAATTTTTCTCTACGGTTCTGTTAGGTATTTTGGGGCGCTGAATTCAAATCTGAAATTTTCTGACACGCCAGAGGGCGGCTTCACCCCCAAAACCCTCAACATTTTTGACTTTTTCAATTTTTTCTTCCAATCTCGAAACCTTCAAGTTTTTGGAGAAAAAATTGTAATTGATCTTTCAATATTATAACAATTGATTCTAGAACATTTTCCCTTATAGGTAATATTCTTCATAATATTATATTTTTTCTAACATTCTGTAATAGATTTTTTTCTTCAATCAATGTGCATTTTATTAAACACTTTATTCTGTCCTTACCATTTTTTATCATGTATCAACACTGAAGGTTACTATAGCCTATAGTGAGGTCCACGTTATAATGGCAGTGGAGAGAGAGAGAGAGAGAGAGAGAGAGAGAGAGGAGAAAAACGTTGCCGATCCTCTGTCTTGTCAATGCTTTCTACAGACGGTAGCTGATACAGGTTTATTGATGAAAGATAGGAGAAAAGCATTGCCGATCTGTGTCTCGTCAATGCCTTCTACAGATGGTAGCTGATACAGGTTTATTAACGTTCCATTATCGTTTAAAATAAACAATTATTTTAATAAGCAAAAAATTATAATTATTTTTCAATAATTTCATAATGGATTTTCATAAGTAAGATGAAATATTTTGTTAATTAATTATTAAAAGACGATCTGGCAACAGAGCAAAGCGAGAAAGAGATAGCGCTATCTGCTTTGTTGGATGATAGACAAGGATAGCAATATCATTGCTAATCAAACACTGCCATTATAACGTGGACCTCACTTTAGTGAGATTCACTTTCAAGTTACTTATATTTATTTTGTGAAGCTTTTTTGTATTTTGTTTTTGGCAAATAAAATTCATTCATTCATTCAAAAGTATCATAATCACTCCTTATGAATATAATCAATTATCCCCATTCAAACAATGCTGTCAGTTCAAAGTGAATCCCAGTGGGTCTAAACATGAAATTTTTCACTTTTTCCAGCTATTTCAGTATCAAGATTCAAACAGTAGGTACTCGATAAAAAGAGCATTAAATATTTGTGAAGCGCTGCCAGTGTTGAACGGCCGGCGTCAATGCAGATATTGAAAAAGTGATCAATCATGAGAGCCGTCACATTTTTTCGGGAGGCTTGTAAATTAAATTGAAAGTAAACTTGGTTTGTATATTTCATTGGCTTTTGAACAATATAGCTGCATCATCACTACTTTAGAACTCGGCGACCAAAACTGTTTTTCGTCGAGAACTTCTACAGCGCTACAGGAATTTGAATAAGATTCTTAATAGGAATTTCTGATGGAATGAACTTGTCATTGGAGGAGCTGGTCAAGATATTCGTTCCTTCCCCAATTCTGGAAATTATTGTATTTATTTATATTTATTGATGGAAATTATTGTATTTATTTATATTTATTGATGATAGCACTCTGGAGTTTGTAAAGCTATTGACCACTAGACTAGACCAGTCCTTCCAGCAATAAATATTTATGTTCAAAATTATAAATATGTTTCACAACTTATCAGCAATATATCTGCTCATGTTCTGATGTCAAAGATCTGTTTTGAATTGATCCTCAAAAAGTAAACCTTCTCTACAAACACCGTTATTCATTCCAGTACCCACCACGAGTTACAAGCAGCAGTAGGCTAGTGTTGTAAAGTACGTTGCCGATGATTTTTCAAAATTAACCAACTGCACTAACGAGTACGCTGAAAACCATTAGCAGATCTACAGTGAGATCCAGTCAGCATTCCTTATTGATAACATGAATGTTTTTCATTCAAACAAAGCTGACAGTTTGAAGTGAATCTTTTCAGTATTACTTTTCTGATCAGGTTTAATCTGTCAGCACTCCTTATGTACAACATCTGTGTTTCCCATTCAAACAATGCTGACAGTTTGAAGTGAATAATTGTCAGTGGTTCAAATTGTCAGCGTATCTTATGAGTAATATTAATGATTTCTATTCAACTAAAGCTGACAGATTGGAGTGAATTCAACTGTAGAAAGTGTCCAGCAGTGTTGGAACCGAATCCGAAGCGTGACACAGAAACATTAGCAGCGCGGCGACATGAGAGGAGTGATATTTCTCTAATTCTCTATCTCTCTCCATCATGCACACTCTGTGCTCGCATCTTTCTTTCTAGCTATGTTTCTTTGAGAAGTGATTTGATGGCAACACGAAATAGGGCAATGACGCACCTTCAATCTTCTATGTTATGATGGATAGCGGTTGATGGACGGGATTAGACAAGGAGCAGAGATAGAGACGAAGTTGAAAAAGGATAAGGAGTAGAGATAGAGGCGAAGATGAAGAAGGGAAAGATAAGAAGTGAGATGGACAGAGGAAGGGAAGAAGGATAGGATGGAAGGGGCAAGATTATAGGACCGAGAATGAGAAATAGAGGGAGAAGGACGCACTTCCAATCTTCTTAATCATGATGTATACCACTTGGTGGAAAAGAGGAGAGAAATGTAGGAGAGGAAAAAAGAAGGTGGAGGAGAATGAGAATGAGAATGAAAAAGACAATGAGAACAATAAAAGGAAGAAGCAGTAGAAGGAGTAGGAGGATGAGAAAGGAGAAGAAAAGGAAGGAACAGTAGAAGGAGAAGGAGGTGTAAAGAAGGAGAAGAGGGAGAAAGAGGAGAGAAGAAGGAGGAGAATAGTAGGTAGAACAAGAAGAAGGTGGAAGAAGAAGGAAAATATAGAGAGGAACAATAAAGGTAAAGGACAAACATAAGAATAAGGAAGAGGTGGATGAAGAGAAGAAGATGAAATAAGAAGAAAGAGGAAGAAGGAAGAAGAAGGAAGAAGGAAAAAGAAGGAAAAGGTGAAAAAGAAAAAACAAAATTCCAAGAAGAAAATAAGAATAGAAGGGTAAGCAGAAGATGAGAGAGAATCTGAAGGGTGAGAGAAAATGGAGAAGGACAATGAATAAGGCAAAAATATTAGAAGAGAACATGAAGAGAGAAGGAAGGATAGCAGAAAAGAACAAACTAGTGAAAAATATTAGGAGACAAAGAAGTAAGTAATAGGCCAGGTACCATCTAGCGATAGGTTGGATATAATTAAAACTCACAACTGAATTGGGTCGTCTTTTCATTTAAATACTCTCTTTTGAATAGGAGTAGAACACATAATCTATTTCTGCAGGTCTATATCAGTATAACACGCACCTTAAACATTAAATTAATAGAAGGGTAGAAAAGTATGAGCTGTTCTCAAATCACCAGTAACGACAACGTTAGTACAGTCTTTGAATATTGTGATCAGTGGAAGAATATTGAAGATTAGGGACATATTTTTTCTAGATCAAGTCTAGAAAATCGTCGATAAAATAAATTCATTCATATCACAGACTTTCGCCATCTTTGAGAACCTTTCAAATTTCCGTGTACCGTTATTTTGCAATCCAATATTTAAACTAAGTTAGTGACGATGAAGTACATGATTTGCAAGATATTAATTAAAAAAAAAACAACATCAATCATTCAGTAGTGTCCAGAAACAATGTTTAATAGTTGTAGCTATTCGAAATATTGCTAGATTTTTCGTTGTATAGTTACGCGGCAAGAAACTAAATTTTCAAGAAGTCTCTAATCATGTTAGTTATGAAGAATAATGTGAATACTTCAACATCATGGAATATTATTTTTTTCCATGTTCATTCAAGTCGTTCAGATAGATTTTATATACTTCATTATTGTATAATGCACAATCAAAATATTCACTTATAGTATAGAGTCTAGTAATGATATGTCAAGAATTTTCATCGCAATCATAACTTTCATAAATTCTGGATAGAGGATAATAGGCTATAATTATGATTTCAGTGAGTGGATTCATATGAGCTTTTTCAACTATAATTTCTATGAACTAATTCAACAATAAGAGAGTTTTCAATGAGGAAATCATTGTTTCATTTTTCAAGTAGAATGATAGGATAGGTGAAATTAGCTCATTAGTTTTCAGACTACATAGCTTTAGTATTGACAAAAAAAATCTATGATTTCAAAATATATCCTACATATCATGAACATATGAACACAAATATTGCATGAAAATAAGGATTGTCACACATGTATTCACACACAAGGATATACCTCCGACATCGAAATCAATAATTAAACATTAATGCCAGTATGCAGCCAACTACATTATCCTACAATGATAATAAATTGATTATTGATTCTCAATATACGATAATCCCAGTAATCCAAATGGAATTCATCAGCCAATCCTCCACTGAAATTCCAGAGTAATAACTACCTGCATACCTTAAACAAGGGAGTCCCATAGCGTGCTTGATTGCTTCAAATAGGCTGGAACATTGCGATGTGAGGCAAAAATGAGACAAAAGCCAGAATAGACAAAGAGAGCACCTGTTTGAGCGGCGAAATTGTGAAATTGATGCAAATTGGCAGCTGCTGCAATTCAATTGCTGGACATCCATGTTTCGTTTGCTCAGGTCTACTGGGACATGCGCAGTTGATGCCTTATTCAAGCACCTTTTACGCAGTTACGCATTGTTATGTGTTTCGTTGGGCCTGTACTCTGAATTGAAAAACTCAATACTATTTCAATCATAATAAAAATCTTATTGGAATAATCCTCCATTCACCTGTTAGTTTCATTTGTTATCATTGTAAAGCAGTTGGTGCTTTGTGAGTTATATTTCGTAAGAGGTAGACTATAATTTGAGGCGGAAAACTCTATAATTAGAATAGAAAACTCAATACTTTAATGGAGCGGAATGATATTGTATTGCATTATATTTTACTTAACCTTGGGTTCCTGTGCTATTATTAATTAGCAGTTTGGGTTAGGTTTTGAAGTACATTTGTGAGTGGTAATTTTCAAGTCGAAAGATGAAATTCTATAAAACCCAAAGTTTTTGCTTGTTATTTAGCAGGCTAGCCTATTCTACCTATTAAATGGTTATCCTACTACATTGTGGTCATACAGTTTATATTTTGTCTCGGATGGACATGTAAAGTTGTCTATCCCGGCTATCTAAAATCTGTCGTTATGTCATGCCAGATACCATGAAATTGATTAGATTATTTAGGAATGATATTTAAACTTCCATACCCTACATGTGCTAGCCAGGTCAGTCGATAAAAATATCTATTACCTTAACTGTGTTAACACTGTACCTTTTATTTCTTAAATCGGTTGTTCTAATCTCAATATTCTCAAGACGGTGTTATCACCATACATTACGAGCAGTTCATTGACATGGTGTTCAAAATAATGATGTAATAGTCGACCATTGCTTCTTCTGTCACTTTTCAACTCATAATGAACCTTCTAACAAAAATTAATTCTCTTCATCTATCCTTGTAATAATATTCATCTTCTTACGGTGATTGTCTGTATGTATTTCTCCCCTTGTTCAGGAGATTGTATGCTCTAATTTCATTTTCCAGTTTTTCAAATCAATTTTTTCACTTGAACTTCCATAATCGATCACAGAAATCCTCTTTTATTTTAAAATGATACTGTATAAAATACTTATATTCACATCAGCCATCTTCATATCAACGAAAAGTATTTGAATACGTATTCTCCAACTCTGAGAAATCTTTTTCTACTCTCTTAACACTGAAATTCATTTCTGATTACAAGAAATTTCTTTCCTCCGAGCTTGAAACCCCCATAATAGAGTGAGTTTTTCTGGAGCTAATTTAAATTTCGAATGTTTCTTTCAGAATTCGAGCAAACAGAACGGGCCTCCTCCCCTCTTTGAGCGCATTAGTAAGATCCATCCCCTTATCACTGAGCAAATTAATTCCAAGTCATTTAATGCTTTGAAGTGCCTTCCCCAAGTTATTACGGAGTTTCGGCTTGCGTTATAACTTATAAGTAAGCGCTCATGGTTTTCCAGTTATCTCTGGCGTTTATGCATCACTTGTTATCACTCTGCAGCTACTCGACGCAAAAAACGTTCTACTTATCAAGTTTTTCAGTTATCTGATCGAGTTCTGAAGTTAAGTGCTTCGTCATTTGTCTAATTAACTTCATAAGTAAAGCTCATTTCTAGCCGCGAAGGATTCATCATCTACGAAACTTGCAGTGATATTCATTCATCAAATAATACATCAATTAAAAAACTGTACAACTAAACAATTACTATAATAATTATAATATGACGATACTGTCTGTATACTTCTACAGTTCTAACAGTGATACTGTACCAGAGACAACTGATAGAAATACTTACGCTATCTCTTCTCCATGATTCTCCTGTTCTAATATGATACAAGCTTGAATTATGCTTTTCATCTCAAACTAAAGTTGATCATCAAAGCCAAAGTAAATGACAAAGAATGAAAATGTTATTAACGAAAATCACCCATCCATGAATATCCATCATTTTCATTACCGTCTGATGTATAAATTACCATTGGCCCATTGCTGTGACAAATAAACAGATAATATCTTGGGAGTGGCTTTATTTGACCAATGACAGACGTTCACTTTGATATGTTATTCATCCACTCGCCAATCACTGCATTGACTTTGCTGCTCTGTAATTTGATTTTTGTATACCAGAGATTGATAATAATTGTGAAACATCTGAAACCAAAATATCAATGAATTTGTGGTTTGGATGAATTTTTCAAATTAAATTTTGCTAACTACCACAATAGGGCCTATCACCTCACTTCTACAAGAAAGTTGAAAAATGTATTTCTTTTTATTCTCACTGTTTATGTTGTATCTCTGTAGAAATATGTACAAGTATTTCTTAAATACTACTTGATTTGTTAGTTATAAAATAATCCCATAGTGCCCTTTTTTCAAACTTTTTTACTCGTATATAAAATACAAAAACAATTAGTTTTGGATGCTCAATTCATTTTTAAGTTCTCTGTGATCTTATATTCTGTTTTCATTTTCATTCCTCTGGGGCTACTTGATTTGTTAGTTATAAAATAATCCCATAGTGCCCTTTTTTTAAACTTTTCTACTCGTATATAAAATACAAAAACAATTAGTTTTGGATGCTCAATTCATTTTTAAGTTCTCTGTGATCTTATATTCTGTTTTCATTTTCATTCCTCTGGGGCTACTTGATTTGTTAGTTATAAAATAATCCCATAGTGCCCTTTTTTCAAACTTTTTTACTCGTATATAAAATACCAAGTCATTTAATGCTTTGAAGTGCCTTCCCCAAGTTATTACGGAGTTTCGGCTTGCGTTATAACTTATAAGTAAGCGCTCATGGTTTTCCAGTTATCTCTAGCGTTTATGCATCACTTGTTATCATTCTGCAGCTACTCGACGCAAAAAACGTTCTACTTATCAAGTTTTTCAGTTATCTGATCGAGTTCTGAAGTTAAGTGCTTCGTCATTTGTCTAATTAACTTCATAAGAAAAGCTCATTTCTAGCCGCGAAGGATTCATCATCTACGATACTTGCAGTGATATTCATTCAGCAAATAATACATCAATTAACAAAATGTAGAACTAAACAATTACTATAATAATTATAATATCACGATACTTTCTGTATACTTCTACTGTTCTAACAGTGATACTGTACCAGAGACAACTGATAGAAGTACTTACGCTATCTCTTCTCCATCATTCTACTGTTCTAATGTGCTACAAGCTTGAATTATGCTTTTCATCTCAAACTAAAGTCAATTCAATTCAATTCAATTCAATTTTATTTCCTCAAAAAAAAAATCATATACATATCAGTTATACAAAATAACTAATAACAATAATAATTATACAAAAACAAATCAAGGAAATATATTTCCCCACTTAGACTATAAATCCGTGTGTGGGGGAAGAATTCCTATCTAGAAAAGCCTTAATAAATACAGGATAATCGAAATCATTTCTTGAAAAACTTTTAAATTTTACTTTTTTTTCTAAAAAAATAAACTTTAATTAAACAATAACTTCAAATGTAGAAAATAAAATAGGTTAAATCTATTACTGATATAGGTTGGTGCTATAAGGTCGAAAGAGTTAATAGAGCGCTGCATCAAAAACAAGAAACTAAACACGAGCAAGAAGAGAGAGAGAGAAAAAGAAAAAAAATAACGAAACACGGAAAAACTAATGGCTTATAAGTTGATCATCAAAGCCAAAGTAAATGACAAAGAATGAAAATGATGTTAATGAAAATTACTCATTCATGAACATCCATCATTTTCATTACCGTCTGATGTATAAATTTCCATTGGCCCATTGCTGTGACAAATAAACAGATAATATAATGGGAGTGGCTTTATTTGACCAATGACAGACGTTCACCTTGATATGTTATTCATCCACTCGCCAATCACTGCATTGACTTTGCTGCTCTGTGATTTGATTTTTGTATACCAGAGATTGATAATTGTGAAACACCTGAAACCAATATATCAATGAATTTGTGGTTTGGATGAATTCTTCAAATTAAATGTTGCTAACTACCACAATAGAGCCTATCACCTCACTTCTACAAGAAAGTTGAAAAATGTATTTCTTTTTATTCTCACTGTTTATGTTGTATCTCTGTAGAAATATGTACAAGTATTTCCTAATAACTTATTCCTCTGGGGCTACTCAATTATTTGTTAGTTATAAAATAATCCCATAGTGCTTGAAAAAAGTTTTTTCAAACTTTTTTACTCGTATATGAAATAAAAAACAATTAGTTTTGGATGCTCAATTCATTTTTAAGTTCTCTGTGATCTTATATTCTGTTTTCATTCATGTTTCGTATTAATTGTGATTCATTTACAATAATGTTCAATTTTATCTTTTTCAGGTGAGCTAACTCATAGTCCAACTGTTACTGGTAAGAGTTGCACCTCTCATAACTAACACGTAGTTCCGCATAGTTCTATTAATACAGTTCTATTTCACAGCCAATTTAAACACAATGGAGAATTTGCTAGGCGTTCCTTTACATTTATGTTGAGAATGATTTCTTGCCCCATTTACTTTTCCATCAGGCAGGTTCAGTCATTTCAACATTTCAACGCAATGTTTACACAGTTCTCAGTTCTATAGCTAACCATTAACACCGCTCATATACCTATAGCTAGCAATAAACGCGCACCATATATGTTGTAATAGTTGTAATTTTGATTTATCACGGTTTTATTATGGAATTGGCGCAATGCGACAGTTTTAAGTGCATTTTATTCTTGGGCGTTATGCCAGGCAAACGCGCGTAGATTTGGCTCCTATATGTTTCTATAGGTTATGTTTGCTATGAGTAATACGACAATCTCCAGTCAACTGTATGAATGAAACTATTTTCAGGATGACTTTGACAGTACTGTCATCCGACAAAAAATCGCTTGATATCTCCAACTATTTTGTCAGCAAAAGCAACTAATTTCTTGTAGAGCACTACTGCTTGCTCTCTTTCTCACTCAAGTTTGTGCTCTCTGTCGTAATATCCTAACTTTGGCAGGTTCCCAACAAACTTCTGAACATTGACCGTGTTATTCATCAGTGTGGCCCAATTTTTCCAAGACACGATCACTCGGAATTCATTTCAGGCATTACAATATTTAAAAGTTTTAATTTCCAGACATCAATAATGGACCATGAAAAAATTGGATCGTTGAAGTCTTGATCTTCCTCCAAGAGAGGATTTTATATTATTCATTCAAATTGATCGTTCAGTTGGCTGAATTTCTGTACCTATTTCTATAAAAATACAACTTAATTATTAGAAATATCATAAAATATCATAAAAATGGATGAAAAAATGAAGAAATGTTTTCTATTTGCAATCTAGAAATGATATTGAAAGCTTAGATAGTGTCTTTCATAATTATGAAGATTCAGTTTGTATCCATCAAAAAGTAAATAATAGTTTCAACTTACGATGTCATAATATATCGTACTTAGGAATCGATCAGGAATGGTCAGTAGAATTAAAGATAAGGGGAGTACCAACTTGTCTTTGGTAGAATACAGAGAATATTTAAATGAAAGTCTGTAAGATGTTGGAATAGCAAACCATTATGTACTTATATCAACCAAGCAACTTCTAAAATTCGGAATTATTCTCAAGAGCATCATTATCATCATCATCATCATCATCATCATCAAATGTTACAATCATTTGATAACTAATCGTAACAAATTGAATCATTCATCATTCTACACCTCATCAAACAAGCAAAGCAATGTTTTGCCTTCAAACCCAGATTTTGACTTTATTTCTTTTCGTGAGTTTTTAGAAAAATGGGGAACGCTTGAAAGAACGAAGACTATTTTGGATGCTCAATTCATTTTTAAGTTCTCTGTGATCTTATATTCTGTTTTCATTTTCATTCCTCTGGGGCTACTTGATTTGTTAGTTATAAAATAATCCCATAGTGCCCTTTTTTCAAACTTTTTTACTCGTATATAAAATACAAAAACAATTAGTTTTGGATGCTCAATTCATTTTTAAGTTCTCTGTGATCTTATATTCTGTTTTCATTTATGTTTCGTAATAATTGTGATTCATTTACAATAATGATCAATTTTATCTTTTTCAGGTGAGCTAACTCATAGTCTAACTGTTACTGGTAAGAGTTGCACCTCTCATAACTAACACGTAGTTCCGCATAGTTCTAATAATACAGTTCTATTTCACAGCCAATTTGAACACAATGGAGAATTTGCTAGGCGTTCCTTTACATTTATGTTGAGAATGATTTCTTGCCCCATTTACTTTTCCATCAGGCAGGTTCAGTCATTTCAACATTTCAACGCAATGTTTACACAGTTCTCAGTTCTATAGCTAACCATTAACACCGCTCATATACCTATAGCTAGCAATAAACGCGCACCATATACGCTGTAATAGTTGTAATTTTGATTTATTACGGTTTTATTATGGAATTGGCGCATTGCGACAGTTTTAAGTGCATTTTATTCTTGGGCGTTATGCCAGGCAAACGCGCGTAGTTTTGGCTCCTATATGTTTCTATAGGTTATGTTTAATACGACAATCTCCAGTCTACTGTATGAATGAAACTATTTTCAGGATGACTTTGACAGTACTGTCATCCGACAAAAAATCGCTTGATATCTCCAACTATTTTGTCAGCAAAAGCAACTAATTTCTTGTAGAGCACTACTGCTTGCTCTCTTTCTCACTCAAGTTTGTGCTCTCTGTCGTAATATCCTAACTTTGGCAGGTTCCCAACAAACTTCTGAACATTGACCGTGTTATTCATCAGTGTGGCCCCATTTTTCCAAGGCACGATCACTCGGAATTCATTTCAGGCATTACAATATTTAAAAGTTTTAATTTCCAGACATCAATAATGCACCATGAAAAAATTGGATAGTTGAAGTCTTGATCTTCCTCCAAGAGAGGATTTTATATTATTCAGTCAAATTGATCGTTCAGTTGGCTGAATTTCTGTACCTATTTCTATAAAAATACAACTTAATTATTAGAAATATCATCTTAATGGATGAAAAAATGTAGAAATGTTTTCTATGTGCAATCTAGAAATGATATTGAAAGCTTAGATAGTGTCTTTCATACGAAGATTCAGTTTGCATCCATCAAAAATTAAAAAGTTTCTTGCAACTTACGATGTCATATCGTACTTAGGAATCGATTAGGAATGGTCAGTAGAATCAGAGATAAGGGAAGTACCAACTTGTCTTTGGTAGAATACAGAGAATATTTAAGTGAAAAGTTTGTAAAATGTTGGAATAGCAAACGATTATGTACCAAGCAACTTCTAAAATTCGGAATTATTCTCAAGAGCATCATTATCATCATCATCATCATCATCATAAAATGTTACAATTATTTGTTGATTAATCGTAACAAATCGAATAATTCATCATTTCCACCTCATTAAACAAGCAAAGCAAATTTTTGCCTTCAAAACCAGATTTTGACTTTATTTCTTTTCGTGTGTTTTTAGAAAAATGGGGAACGCTTGAAAGAACGAAGACAATTTTTGAATGCACTTTTCTTATGTAATGGAACTTAATAGTTCAGAAAATCTACGATGAAGGATATTTTCGTCATATCCATAATTATTCAAAGTATCATCATTGGAATAAATGATTCCATGGTCTTGGAAATCAAATTTCATAGAACTAATCATATTGTACAATGAGTTTTCTATTGTGGAAGTTAACAAGAATTTAATAAGAAAAATAGTTTTTTTACAATTAAAAAGAACCTATTCGAACATTTGTACGATGGTCACAGGAGAAATTTCAGAAAGAAAATAGTTTGAACAATCTGGTTTGTAGATACAGCCAGTAACAAGCTTTTTTCCTTAATGAGAAATGCTGTCAACATCAACACTTTGCAGAAGATTCGCTCTCCAACATCCACCAGTGAGTTCAAGTTGGTAGAGTAGTTGTGTTGTAGTGAGCACACATAATAACTAGTAGAAAACGTCGCCTCTCTCCGAGTGTTGCAGTATTTTTTATCAAATTGAAGATAACACAATAGAGCGTACCGACGGAGCGTATAACAAACATCTTTAAATCTCGTTAGAGGAAATTCGCTGAGAGTCGCGAAAGGAAGAAGAGCGTTTCCACTGTCTCCTCATCCTCCCCCTCTTTCTCCTTTTCCTCCTAGCATTCCTTATTCGCCCTCTTGTTCTTTCTCTTTTCTTCTCATTTTCGTCTTCTTTCATTCTCCTTCTCCATTCCTTTATTTACAGTTTCCTTTTCTCCTCTCTACTCACTCTTCATCTTCCTGAAGAAAATTTTTCTCTAATCTGGGAGTGCAAAAGTGACATAAACGTGAGACGAAAGTGTAGCGGAGTGTTGATAAATAACTGTATTTTTATCCATAATAGCATAAATAAGAATGAAAGAGAGAGAGTGAGAAAGGAGTAAGCCACTGGAATAGATGATGCTGAGGAGTTGAATGAGTACATGAAAATGAGATAGAACAGAATATGGGTAAGAGAGAATAATGATAAGAGAAAAGGAATTGTCAGACCGTCAACTAAACAACGCTGGAGACTCGTCAAAAATGTTCGTCTCATTCTTTCTCTTGCCCCTCTCATGGTATCTTTCACTATTAGGTTGAACAGAAAATAGAGATAATAGAGTGGAATCAGTAAGAATTTATGAACGAGAAAACTAGAATCAGAGATGAAATTAGTAAGAATCATAAAAGAGAGAACTAGAATCAGAGAAAGGAGAACGAGGAGAGAGGCGAGTATTTCCTGTAGACTAGAAAACAGCTTGAAAGACCCTCTGTTCAAACTTGGCTGATAACACTCATCCAACGCGTTCGTCTGACTTATTTTACCAATCTTGTAATTTTTTGGACAACAGTGGCCCTTGTTCAACTTGTTTCGGCCGACAAAACATGAGATCTTTGACACGGTCTCCCCTCATTTGACAGCGCGGCGCGGCACCAATCTTGTAATTTTTTGGACAACAGTGGCCCTTGTTCAACTTGTTTCGGCCGACAAAACATGAGATCTTTGACACGGTCTCCCCTCATTTGACAGCGCGGCGCGGCTGCAGTGCAGAGTGTCATTTCGTTTTATCTCAATTCAAAGGCGGCGAAGAATTGGACACTTCCGTTGTGAATTTTGAGGTTAATTGATAGTGTCAAAGAACATGAAAGGAGTTTGGTGATACGAATTTATAATGAGGTGTTTTATGGCAGTATTTTAATGACTTTTTATCAATGTATTCTCCTTCCATTGTTGAATTTTTGAGGTCAATTAATAGTACTGAAAGGTATTGGGAAAACAGAGTTTAGTAAACGAATTTATTGTGAGATATCTCTTTTCTGTATATGGCTACTTGTAATATAAATATAAAGAAAATAAAAATATAAAGAAAATCATCATCAAAAATAAAATATTTCAAAAAAGGGTACTGAGATTTTTATTTTCTTTATATTTATTGTGAGATGTTTCAGCGGTGTACTTCATCGATGTGTAGAATTCTCATACGGTGTAACATTTTGATAGTATCAAGTGCTATTCCAAAAAATAACTAAATCCTGATAATCATCATCATCATCTTCATCATCATCATCAACATCATCATCATCATCATCATCATCATCATCATCATCATCATCATCATAATCATCATCATCATCATCATCATCATCATCATCATCATCATCATCATCATCATCATTATCATCATCATCTTACGTGCAAGGATCCGACTTAGAAACAGCTTATACAGTAGTTAGAGAGTTCAAAAGAGTTATAAATTTACTGTCATACATAACATGTCATTTAATGTCATCTCTTACGTTGCCTTCCAATTGATCTTTTACCTTCTGGTCTATAATTTAATACTTGAAGACATCCTTTCCGCAGACATTCTTTTTATATGATCCTTCCATTATCTCCGGTATTCTACAACTTTTTCATTCAAATTTAATATTCCCAGCTCAGATCGTATATTTCTGATAATACGAATTTATAATATTGTGTTTCGTGGAAGTGTTATAACTATTTCCCTTTCATGTCTCTCCCAATTGGAGGGTTAAGTGTAAGAGAGGGCCGGCTGCGCCCTAACTTTGCCCTCCTACGTTTTTATATCCTATTTAGAAAATTGTCAATTATTTTTTGAACCACTGTCAATTTATATAGTTACATCAAAACATTAATTTATCGTTATTCGAACTGTATTCAATCTTTATACTGATTAATTAATTTTCAATATTTGCACTACTGTCATGTGATATGAATTAGTGTATAAGCCAGTATATATTTTAGCATACATGAAGTAATAAGTGTAATCCATTCTGATCTAATCGTCCTTGGAACTGTGAGGATGATTTCGATAATGTTTCCAAAAAAAGGTGGAAAGAGTTTGATAATAAGATACTTGATAAATTTCAGTATGAAGGATTGCTTTCCTTTGACTTCCACATTCAGTGCTGAGATTTTGAGGTGAAGGTTTCTGAAGACAAGTGATATTCGAGAAAATGGAAGATGTTTGATTGGAAAGTTCATTTAAATATAGATGAGAAGGTGTAACACCAATGATTTTCTTTCAGAACAATATCATTGGTGGTCATTAATCAGTACAGTCAAAGAAGTAACACTATTCATTCGCTTGAAGAACTCACAATAAATTCGAAAAAACAACGTATTTAGGTTCTGCTTACACTATACTGATACACTATCGTTAATAATAACGATATCATTTGCATTACTACGTCAAATACATAACATGCAACTAACGTAGAGGAGAAGCATCATCTCATGCTAGACACACAGTTTGAAGAAGTGGAAAAGATAGTGAAGTTTTAATGTGAAAGTTTGAGTGAAGTTGGTAGAAGCATTTGCGGACACCGTGATTCACTGCAGGAAGTTGGATTTCAGAAAGTCTGTGAAAAACGTAAAAGTCAATTGCAATTCAGGAGAGAGGCATGGAACCACTAGAAACGACTGGAGTCTGGAAGCTTATAAGCTAGGAAACTAGGAACTAGTCTGGGCGAGGCCAATCTTCATGAAGCAGCTCTGGTAGAGCAATAGTTTCTTCTCTAGGAAATGGGAACTTCTCTATCAAGTGGTGAATTCTTCCTGATGGGAGACTGCAAGTGGCATTTTCAATTTTTTGAAAATGGATTTGCTGGTTTGATGGATTTATTTTGAGAATTTGAGAGGTATGAAATAGTCCAAATAATTCTCAAACGGACTTGAATGTAATTTTCCTGAAGTTTATTATGAAATATGTATATTATGAACATTATATAATAGAAAACAGATTCTCCGGTTACATTGCTATATCGTTTTTATAGAATGAGTTTCTAGAGTGACTTTTTGGAGAAAAAGGAAATGACGAGTTACATGTAATTAGTTACTCTCCTAACTCTCATTGGCACACATTCTCAAATTCTCAAAAATCATTGATAAAATCATCATTCAGATTCCAGAAGTATGTATTCACTGATTATATTCATTCTATTGATCTTCACACAACAGGCTGAAAGCTCGTGGAGCATTGTATACTGTTTCTATGAAGCACATTAATCTATGTCGAAATATATAGCTGTTGTGCTCCACTATTGCATGTATAGGATGGTATCCGATCATGTACGGAATTTCAGAAACCATTTTCCTCACATAACGTCTACCGACAGTCTGCCGACAATCTGCCCTCTCTGCTTCTGACACACAAACGCACGCACACACACGGCACAGACATTTTGCCGCTGTCAGATGCCGTTACGTCATTCAATATGAAACCGATTTTATCGATACTGCCGGGATGAAACTCGCATGAAATCTGGCATCGTCCATATTGGACCTCACAGAAAATCCTTGCTGCTTTGGCGAGCCTATAGAAAACGCAGCAGAGACGCTGCTGGCCTAATGTTTCTTTTCAGCGAGGTCTATTTTTCCAAGACGTTAACTTGGTGTTCATGTGGGGGGGGGGGTTTGGTGTACTCTATATAAGATTTGAAAGGAAGTATCGCCGTTCAGTCTCTACTTCTACCACCACTACAACACACACATACACGTTTTTTATAAATAAATGTATGTTTGTGTGTCGGCGAGTGAGCGTGTATACGCGTGCGAGAAATAACTCAATCTCCGGGACCTATAGTGAGATTGACTTCGTACTGACAGCATCCTCTATAAAGGAAATCAATGCTTTTTCAATTCAACTAATGCTGACAGTTTAGAGTGAATCTCACTGCAGCCCTTTCACCAACGGGACCGCACCCTTTCAAATAATAATAGTAACAATAATTGCCGACGGCTCCTTTTGTTCACCTGTGTGTTTTTTCAGCGACCTTGTCTTGTCCGATTGTGAAAGTGCTCTGCGTACTGTTCCCGGTGTTTGTCAAACGAAATTTATTTCGAAAATCGGTCACTTCATTTGAAATTATTTAGAATTGTATGAGGATAATGTAAATATGTAATAGTTTGATACAGTAACAGTAGTATGTTTCAATACTAGGGTCGATTTTATTACATGACTGGAATTTTAATGGACTTTTTGTTGTCGATAACATTATCCCAATTATTCTAGAATGATGTGAAGAAATAATTTTTGGGTGCGTTTGAGATGGTCAAAATTTTTTATTGGAATCTCATTCAGATTTGTTCAGTAATATCAGACTTTTTGTGTAGTTGAGAAGTTGATATTGTGGTGATTATTCATATTGAATGAAAAAAACTAAGAAATTGTCAAAAACCACATTGATACTTAGAAAGGCTGGTTTCGGCTATTAAACCATGTCAATCTGTGATAAACCATCATCAGAGACTATTTATCAGAGATTGACAATGGTGTAATAACCGGAACCGGTCTTTCTAAGTATCAATAAATCTGTGGTTTTTGACAATTTCTTAGTCTTTTTCATTCAATAGTATCAGACTACTGAAATAACAGTACCATGAAATCAGATTATCAGGAGAGGAGATGAATAATCTTTCATGAAATAATATCTTTACTACCATTGAAATACAGCCATATTGATTATTGTTGGTTACGATAAATTGAAGATGATCTTCACTTTCAATAAAGAAAACTCACTCACCTAAAATTTCGATACTAGAATATCTCATCTCTAACCATATTGTATAAACTAAGTTGTTGATTGGCTATATTGTAGAATATGGGTGCATCAGTATATTGCATTGAATCATAAATTATTGTATCCTGTATTCAAATTTTGTATCACTTACTATACTATTAGTCATTAGTTCCTCAAACCATATCACCAAACTGTTCAATTAATTCATAAACTATTGAATCAGTTTGAACTATTGTGTTAGTTTTGGAGTGATTGTTCCAGTTCACACAATATTTTACCATAATTTGACAACTATCGTAGTGTGTACTTCGAATTGCCATGGGTACAAGTTCACTACAGATTTGTTCCACACAGGATTAGTTGAATTATCCTCAACCTCATAAATCCTTAACTTTAATCCTCAACCTCAGTATAATCCTTAACATTAGTTCCTTATAAATCGACTGTGAATCTACTGTACAATCTTGTACGCAACCATCTTTTACAGACTTTTACAATCTTCTACGATTCAGTGAATTCTTGAAACAATATTTATAATAATTTTTATAAATCCTCATTCTACAATCTTTTACGATTCAATGAATGGTTGTACGATTATGATTGATTGATAAACGATTATATTTTGAAGATTATTCAAACTGTTAAAATGAAACTTACTTTCTTTTAAATGTATTCATTTATTTACTTGGTGTAATATCGAACTCTATTTACTTCTTTTACCTCCAATACACCACTTTTAACAAACTAAAGATTTCATGAATACATAGAACAATCTACCATGAAACCTTTTTAGTTTCCAAAATCAGTCCTAACAAAAACTAGGACATCCATCATTGTAATTCCGTCTCTGTAGACTTGAAAACTGCGGTCTCGTTTCTTGGTAAAAGCTTTTAAACAAGAACAATTGAATGGAAATGTCTTGGTGAAAAGTAATTTTTCCGTAACCGTCCACTGGGAGAGGTACTGTTATACTTTGCGCATGCGCTCTCTATTCTTCCGGGACAATCAACTGGCAATAAAACTTTTTAATTGGATTCTCGTCGGGGTGACGTCACGGTGTGGGAGGGGAGGGGGAGTTTGGCGCAGAAAAATGATGCCAAGTGTTTTTGTACGAGTTATCCCCTAGACGTTTCATGTCTGTGGCTCTACAAGCCCTGGCCTCTGTTTCTAGGGGCTCTCCAAGTTTTGTAGCTTGGAAATTATACTTGTCTCTTTCTTGAGAAAGTTCTGAGGAGAATAACTCGTATCACGTTCAACCTTGAGCTGGAAATACTGCAACGTGATCGAATTTCAAACAATTATGTTCGACTGTTTTCATAGATTACTAGTAATGCAATCAATTATTACTTGTCATATGAATGAAGCAATTCCTGGATAGAGTATGGGAGGAAGGAGTGAGGGTTTTTTCTGCAAAGTATTATGACACCATACTCATAACTCACCAATTCATAAAAGGATGAATTGACTCACCATCAAGCTCTTTCAAGAATGGGAATAAAATAAAAGTTGAAGAACAGAATTACTGGTAGAGATTAAGTAATATTATGAAAGAGCGTGGAGGTGTGATGGATTCCAAATCAGTATTGAATTTATATGAATTAGAAATTCTCCAGGAGGAAAAATCCTCTACAATGAGATTCTCCTCAAACTTCCATCATTCGTAGAATGGGCAGCTTTGATGTTATTTATATGAGATACTGATATCTTTAAGAGTTTCTCACTGCAGGAAATAGCTATGAAGGATGAAGTTCAAGCTTGTGATGAAGATATTTTCCCTCATCATCGTATTATTCATTGAAATGCAGTAGTACAATAAAGGACACTACTCTCATTATTGAATCAGTATTATCAGACATTGGTTATTCAACATGAATGAGGAATGTATAGAGAAAGAGTACAGATCTTGCAAGCAAAACTTATTCTTCAATAATCCCATTCTTTATTATTTTCTTTCTTCCATGATACTGAAAACCCCGAAACAATTTTCTCATGTTCAATTGCTTAGCTTCTATCAGTCAACTTGCATACTAATAGTATGGTATCTTGATCTATCTTCATATTTCAATGCTATGAGTCACGTACTATCGCCTCATGAACCAACCAACTATTGGCTTTGTAATCCAAAGACCCGGGTTCGAATCCCAGCCCGGGCAAGATATTTTTCTCGGGCCACTCCGGTGTTTCAGATGGACACGTAAAGCTGTCGGTCCCGGCTGCCTAAAAAGCAGTCGTTAGGGTCATGTCAGAGGCCCTGAAATTGATCAGTTGCGACCTGAAAACTCTGACACCAGACCTGAGCCAGCCAGATCACACGATATTGTTATTATTATTATATTAGCTAACTATCGAAATCCTGTAAATCCTGACAAATTCTAATACTATTCAATGTTCATGAAAATGCTGAGCTATCCTAAATTCCTACTACTCTCGTATGTGATGAGCTCACGTGTTAGCGATGAGTGGCTACTAATTATATAGGAAGCAACAAGCCAATATAATGAACGGTAGCTACGGTATTCAAATGAGATGGGGGCTGAGGGCTCTCCAACCGTGGAATGCAGGCCTCTACAGTCAAACAGATTGGATCGGAGTTATATGGGATGATGGTGATGGATGGACTAACTGCAGAAGGTGGGAAGAGGAGAAGGATGAGGAGTGAGTGATTGAGAAGAGAGAGAGAAAATGATTTTTGATTGAAGGGAATTGGAGAAAGGAGAATGAGAAATGAAGGGAACAGGTAAGGAAAAGAAGTGAAGAGAAATGAACCAGAGAATGTTGAGAGAGAGAAGAACGAGGAAAGAGAAACGGTGGTGTGGAAGAAGAGGACGATCAGAGGGAAGAACGAATAGCATGAGAGAGAGGAGAATAGGAAGGATTTGGTGACGAAGATGTAATGACGGTTCAAGAAAAAATAGGAGAGAAGTGAGAAGTTTGAAGAAGAAAATCGGATGATGAATAACAATGAAAAGGTGTGGATGTGGGAGGAGATATATTACGGAGAAAATGGAAAGAACCGAGCTGGGAGGGGGGGGGTGTGAAATAGGAAAATCAGCTGACAAAGGCGAGGAAATGAACGGAAACAGAGAAAAGCTGGAACTTAGAAAAGAAAAGGAAGCGTGGAAACGCTAAGGATTTCAACACAAATACAAGGAAATGATCAAGAAGAGAAAGAGGAACACGAGAAATAGAAGTAACAGTCGTTGTTGATGGAATTAGTAGAGGAAGAAATTGAATAGTGCTGAGGAGATGTTAATGAGAATTTTTGGAGTATAGAAAAAAGGAGTGTCGTAGTGTAGTAGTAGTGTAATAGTTGTGTCGTAGTAGTGTCATGAGGAAAAAGTAGAGATCGATGGAAATGAGTTGGAACAATCAGTGAATGTCAAGTAGCATTTAGAAAGAGATTTTATCATTTGAAGTAGTTTAGAAGAATGTAGGGAAAAGAGAGCCCATATCATGATGGACAAGAATATGAGGTGGATAGAAGAGCAGAAAAATCAGGCTGCTAGAGAAGGCTGTATCATAGATAAAGGATAAGCATAAGCACTATATTTCTTGTCTCTGGCTGTATAGACATACAGTATGAAGAAGAGACAGGCGAAATCAAGGAGAGAGAGAGTCATGAAAATGACGGAGAGAGATATAGGTTAGCGAGAAACTGTCAGTGAAGTAGTTTGGTGGTGATATGCGGTTATATCGTCCATCCAGCAGGATCAATCACATCTCGCAGTTAACGCTGGATTTGGTCATCAATCCATCAACGGATATGGATGCATTTGGATGTGGGACACTGTGAGGGGGTACACAGAGGAGGAGCTGCACTGAGGAGGGGTAGAGCGTTGAAGTAGTGGTGCGAATGTATTGAGGAGGAGGTGAAGAGGAACGCTGGTGAGGAGGAAACACTACGCACTAAGTCATCATTAGATATGGTTTGATTTGGAGGTGGTATTTGGGGAAATTTGTAATTAGGGAGAACGTGGAGGGATAGGCGTAAAGGGTGAGGATGTACTGGAATTTAAAAGAAAGATAGTCTTATGTTATTGGTAGTAGCTATCGAGATGCAAGGCATTTCGCTATTTTCAGTGTCAGTTCTTGAAACAATTTCTAAAAAGTCACGATTTTGGGAAAATATGTAATCAATTTTGACATGGCGTGAGAGATGAGTGTGGTACTGCGATAAAGAATGTCACTGGAATCAAACAGAGGAAGAGAGAAAAATTGTGTGGGTGTGTGTGTGAGAGAGAGAGAGTGATGTGAATTAGTGAGAAGGATAGTCACACTTTCAGCCCACTCAACCCGCATAGAGTAATATTGCCGATTGATTAGCTTTTATCCTCTCTACTTGTTCAGTTTGAGTTTTACTGTTTGTTGTGAGGCAGTGAATGTCCAATTTGATCAATAAATGGATTTGTAATGCATTTAAGATCAATTCTAGAAAACAAACAGGAAGGAAGCCTATTTTAATTTCACAATCAATATTTGTTGAAGAGACCTGAATAATAATATTTATGAAAATAACATACATTATTTTCTTCCACAATGATACACGCATATTGCAATAACATGAGTTTCAAAGAATCGTTATTCTGTAATTATTTACTCAGATTGCATTTCTCCATTTGAAGACCAATAGTTCACTGTAATTACGACTATCAAATCACATTTTATCAATCTCCAAAAATATTTAAGGCTATTTATAATAAGAATTTATACATGCTCAAAGATATTTATGCTTATGATTCTGTTAACAGAGAGAATTCAACTCAATTGAGAATTCAATTCTCCAGTAATTGGACAAACCTCACAGGATTGCATTGATCACTTCAAGTTGATGGAGTTGTCCATTAATTTATTGTACCTTCCATAATAAACTTGTTTTATCATGAATAGATTGAATACATAATATTACAAATTCTTTCATTGTATCATACATTGACTCTTTTCCACAAACTTACTCTCCAACACATTCCAAGCATTTTCGCATTATATAAGCTGCTACACAATTTCATTGTCAACTCTCCTTTCAACTTGCATAGAGGTCAGACCGTTTGGTGGGATAAGGGTTGTGGAACGCACCTTTTTCAGCATTGCTTTAAAGGCAATTTCTGCTCCAGAGAATATCCGTGTGCTTGGTAAGGGAGATAGAAATAAATGTGTGTATGAGTGAAGCAAAGTGCTCTAGGTAGAGCTTCCACGTACAATATCGCTTTGACTTCAAACCGTTTCAGTACTTTGTTCTTGCACTTTTCTCTAGGTCTAATTCAATATAAACTCCAGGAAAAAGCATGGAAAATCACTTCATGTCTTGTAAACTAGTTTAGTGTGATGTTGAAGTGTTCAACTATTGATGGATGGAATTGGATTTCTTATTTGATTTGAAGTACAAATCCCTGTTATGGTGTCTTTGAATTGAATTTAGTAGAATCGACTGATCTGGAATTCAATTTGAAGATTGTGAAAGTCGTTGAGAGTACATCTCCCATGATTTTGTTCTTCCTCCAAGATGGAATAAAATCACATTCACTATATCAAAATAAGTTCAGTGATTGAATGTAATGAGTGGAGTGAGTGAGAAAAATTTATGAATTTGGCAAAAATTGAGAGAAGTTGCTACTTAACTACAAGAATTTTTTTTGAAGAAGTACTTATCAAGTTCCCTTAATTCAATTACAACACTAGTTGTTTTAACTCTTCAAGAGCCATTTTCTAGTGAATATAATAAAGCCAATGCATGATCACGTGTTTTTGCTATGTTTATCAACGGCATTGGAAATTTCTGTTCCCCTTCATATCATCCTTAAATACACATTTTCTAAAAAAAACTCAACTATAAATCGATGCGCAATTCAAAGAGGAACATTCCTGTCAAATTTCATGAAAATCTTTTGCCGCGTTTGGCCGTAAATGCGAAAAATATAAACATAATAAAAGATAAAAGCAAGACCGCCGACTTCAATCATAGACCTAACTTCGCTTGGTTAAAAAAATCACGAAATTTCCTTATTTTCTCCTAATAATTTTCCTGAAATATAAGCATCAAGAAACGAAATACACCGTCATCAATGCAAAACCGAGATCATTTCACTCTTCGTAGGTTATTCCACATAATTCAACCTCGAGAAATAATAAACAGGTCTATTAACAACTAACCAAATGCGTTTCACCAAGCCATCAATCAATAAAAAAGCTCATTTCAAATTTCAACATCCCAGAGCCGGCTGAAAAGATGCGATGATCGTTAAAAAAGAAGGGATCTTTCAACTTCTGGATCCATTTTTTTCTCTCGTTATTTCTCTCTTTTTATCTGGCTATTTGGACTATTTTTCTTGCGCTGTCAGAACAGAATAATGCTGGGGCAGCTTTCAACAGTCTAGCTAACGAGGCAGATACTTGTCCGACGGATTTTCTCAGAGGAGTTTAGGTGTATGTGTCGTTGACGGTTTCAACGTTAACGGAATGGACTGATTCCAATTAACGTTAACTCGTTGATAAACTTGATGGGAAGTGTTGAATACTATGGCTATATGGAAAGTAGTTCATATTTAACTGATTTGTCCTATTGTTAAACTGACTTCATGGGAAAGTTCTCATCTGGTTTTCAGTTTTGGTAAAAATGTTCCAAAAAACTGAGGAAATTTTACTGAGAGAATATCTAGTATCACAGATGAGACATATTGTATTAACTTAAACCATGCAGGAATGAAGCTAAGGAAATTAAATGGATTCAATGCAAAAGACAAGAGTCGACATTAACTGGATTGACTGAAAAAAAAATAGTTTATGAACAATACACCTTTGAAAACATTGACTAGTTGTTATATAATCATGTTGTTGATAACTGCTAAGAACACAATGCATGTGGATTATAACCTCTTGAATAAATAACCATGTTGTTAATAACTGCTAAAAACACTATATTTCAATAAACTAACTAGTTTTTGACAAAACAACTACTTAGTTGGAAAACTAGTTCGTTGAAACAACGCCGAACTTTACAGCGAAGTTGTGGTGTATGTGGCCCAGTGAAACCCCGTCTGAATACCGAATTGCAACACTTTGAGTTTGGTTGAGACTTCTCGTTACAACTGGAATGGCACTTGTGGTGTTACACCCAAATTGAGTATGAGCTCAGGCGTGCAGACATCTCGTTACAACTAGAAAATTCGTAGAGGAATGGCAAGAGAAACAGTCAGAGGGCATTGTTGTGAATTGTGAGCGAAAGAAAGGGCGAGTAAGAAAGAGATAGATAGAGAGAAAAAGACAGACATAGAGAGTGTGAGAGAGAAAGAAATAGATAGAAAGATAAATTGAGAGACAGAGAGAAAGAAGGATAGTGTGTTGGAGAGAGAGGTGCCATTCTGAAATCGATAGTTCCTTCAACTCGTTCCTTTTCAGCGCTTCTAGTGATTTACACAATGAACATGGCAAGGCCAGGACGTAACCTCTCACCTTTGATTTGCTATTTCGTTGCACAGAAGTTAGTTCGTCACCTTGCGATCAACAATGATGTTTCTAATGAAATTACGAATTGAATCTTTTTGAATCAATTGTAATACGTTACTCATTAATAGGTGACATGTAAAATTACTCCCCCATATACAATCAATGATATTTTAATAGCTTTAAATCTGTGTTCTTGTTATTTTTAAGGAGTCTACATCAAACTATTTCATTTCAATAGTGTTGTCCAGAATTCGAAGAGGAGTTGATCAATTGTGTTGATGTTGTAATTGTAATTTATGTATTTTTAGTGTGCAACTCTTTGTATGGGGCATGGCCCCAATGACAAATAAAGCTATTTATTATTTATTATTATTATTATTATTACTCATTAATAGGAGTATCGAACCACCGAATTTGAAATTCCATAAAAATGAAAACTTAAATTACGAATTGAATGAATAATATCTAATCAATTGTAATACATTACTCATTAAACGCACTATTGAACCGCCAAATTTTAAATTTCATAAAAGTTATTGCCAACTTCTCTCAATAACCCAAGTAATGTCTATTGTTTCATATTTCAAAAAAGTGGATGATATTATCATAATACGTCTCATAACCTGCGCACAAGCCTAAGGAGATCTCATGTAGGCATAAAAAAAGACTCAACTTTATAATAGGTACTCTCAGGACCAACGAATGAAAAATTTGAAGAGAATATTCCATGTATGTAAAAGATACTCTCTATGATACAAATAACGTTTACGTTTGGTTCAGATACTGTGATACACAGAGAGATTTCAATAAGTTGCAAAGAATCATGTAGTGTTGGGCTAAAGTTGGCCTATGTATCTGATGAAGACATATTTTTGGAAGGATGGATTGAAAATAAGTTGAATAAAATTAATTATTCAAAGTTGAGGAAGTTTATAGAACGAAAGTCAGTCATGGCCAGCTGGTTTACGTCACAACGAACAGCGAAAGTTTAAACTCGTATTTTAGTGAAAAATTAATATAACTGTCTCTAAACCATAGAAATAAATTCACTTTTTACTTTAATGTGTCGCAAAGATTTCGAGGACTGAAAATTTCTAAATTTTTATGCGACTGTGTAAAAGTTAATCGCGGAAGTAAGCGATTTTTTCTCCAAACATTCATAATTTATTCTCTTTTCCTTTCCTCTCTTTCCTTTTTGTCAATATCTCTATTTCTCCTCCACTCACTCTCTCTCTCTCTCTCTTTCTGTCTCTCAAGCTCTCTCTCAAACTTTCTTCAACCCACCTACACGAGAAAAACCAACGAAAAATAATGTCAAACGGATGTAGCAGTCTAATGTGAACGAGGTCAAAATTCTTCAGATAAATGCTGAAGTTGGGACATTGAGCTACCGACTTACAGACAGCTGTTCCATCTGGTAATTTACGATCCAACCTGGCATTGGCTGTTACCTTTTTGAATTAATTACTTCACCAATCATAGGTGGACAGTCGTCATGGCGCCAAAATTTGAACTGTCGTAATTGAAGTGTTACTGAGGTTTGAACTACTACTGGAGACTTGAAATTTTAGGAAAGGGTAGATCTCTGATACTATGTGGAGTGCCGGGGAGATGATGTAATAGTTAGTGTAGAGAGAGGTGAAAGAGAGGGTTTGAGAGGGGAAACGATCCAGAGCCATCCAAGTGTAGAGAATTTATCGAGTCAGTCATTTGACGTTTTACCGAAATTAATTTTGAACGATTTCCAGTCCTCTCTTAAAAATAACACCAGAAATCGAGTGGAAATGCAAAATTCATGCTAGGTGTATAAATATGAATTACCCACCTATCTGTTACACCAAACGTCAAACTAAAGTTAGGGAATCTCAACCAAGTGTGTAACTGAATCCATGCGCGTGAATTGGGTTTGCAACACTTGATAAGTAATTTCAGTTGGAACGTTGGTAATCACACAATTTCTTATACTTTATACTACAACCATTTCTCTTCATCTACATGTTTCCTACGAATTATTCAAACTTAAATCCTAGTGTGGAACATGTTCAATTTAATCATGTTGATTCAAACATGTTCAATTCAGAATTAGCCGTGATTGAAATTATTGGACAAATGCTCATACTTTTAGCTCATTCTTGAAAAGAATAAATGCAAGTTCGAAGTTATTGAATTAAATTCTTTGTTTGTCCTGTTGCAGTTAGCAAGGTCTCATTGTAATTATTCTTCTTGAAAGGTTTAAAAATGACATAGATTTACCACATTACACTTCTCCATACATTGTGTACTCCAGATAATAGTACTGTTCTGTTTATGAACATTCTTATAGAATTTTTTTTTAGAATTAGTGAGACAAATCATGAAGAGTGGCGAATAACTGCATTTATTATACAGTTCATTCATCACAATATGAAGTATATGCATCCAATTAAAAGAAAAACGATTATTTTTTAGACAAGATATCTTTATGAATTGTACGATGATCAAGTTTACAATAAATAACACCATAGAGAAACAATAGCATGAGTAGATATCTCATGGTAAAGGGCTTTTATGTCGCAACTTCCACTGTTATCTCAAGCCGATATTTCATGTAATTCTTCCCCGTGAAGCTGTGTGACACTGGTAGTCTCTCATATTTTACCGTTCATACACTTCCACCCCAACAAAACAGTAAAATTCAACAATAATCAACAGTAAACGGCTTGAGATAACAGTAAAGGCTGTGACATAAACGCCCTATACCATGGGATATCTACTTACGCTATTGTTTTTCTATGATAACACCAACCCTAATACACGTTATCATGGATCTTTATTCTATCTGCTTGTTACGAGGAAATTCTTCTCAATTAATATGCATTCTAACCTAAATCTTATCCTCTAATGTGTTATAAGCTCATCAACCCCGATGCGTCAATACAACTCATCCCTGTAATTACTCCCAGAACAAGCATTCCGTTAAATGAAAATTCAAATAGCATTAGCAGTGCCGCCATCTCATTGTAGCTGAGACGCTGTGAATGTATTGCAGCTGTCTATCTTGCTGTAGATTATTGTCTGCGCGCGTCATGTCACCTTATTCCTCCTATTCCCTTGCCATTGTTGTCCTTCATGTTGGATCACTAATCTGCGTTCAACTGCTTGCTAAACTTGAACCTTGAATTACAAAATTGAGTCAAGTTGCTGCTTAGGACAAACTTAGACGCCTCTGTCATCTGGAATCTGGAATACACAACTCATACCCATAAATATTAGCTATATCTGGAATACACGACTTATACCTATAAACTATATCCAACATGAATCCAAATATTATGTACAATTAGAACTATAAAGTAGATATATACCTATTATCCATGTAAATAAATTTGGTGGTATCTATAGTCAACATAAACAATTGTACGATGATCAAGTTTACAATAAAAACCACCAACCCCAATTCACATTCTCATGAATCATACATGTTCTAAATCCAGTTTATATTCTATATCGGCTTCTATATTCTAGATCAATATGATACCTGTATCATATGAATATGTACTAATACTGGATATTATATATGTACTATTCCTGTTATTTATCTTGCTATAATTGACTTTATCCAAAGTCAACATCAACATACATGATATAGGCCTATATACAAACGTGTGTAGTTTAGAAGTTATACATCACTTAGGCTAAGTGAAAACATTAATTTTACTATATCAAAAGCTAACAAAGATTTACATAAACATGTGTAATTCAGATAAAATATACCAAAAAGCTATGTAATAATAATCTACTACTATATCTAAAGTCAATGTAGCTAAATACGAAAGTGTGATTTACTTGTATCATATAAATATGTACTAATACTGGATCTATATTCCTGTTATTTATGTTGCTATATTTGACTATATCCAAAGTCAACATCAACATAATTATATAATATAGAAATCTGTTTTACCGTAGAGAAAAGATAGTATAGGCCTAAGATGTTATGCTACCTTTTCTCTATTATATGGTTATACCTATTTATTCATGTAAATATATGAATATATGGTTATACCTACTTATTCATGTAAATATATGAATAGCTCTAATGTCAGAGTAGCAATAGAATGAGCATCCAAGTTCCTCTTGGCTATATTTCAAATTAGAGCAAGAAGTAGCAGTTTCTTGACAAATGCTGGTGAAGCATGCAATAGATAATAGGCTGACAAATGTCCAAGTTGGAGTAGAATTTGCATAGTATAGGTCAAGTGTAATGTGGAGAAATATAGGTCAAACTTGTGTGGGTGTGATTGAAGCTTTGTTTGATGTGGAACTGATTATGCGGATGCACTTTTTTGAAATTATTTGTGTTGATATTGATGATGATTAGGTTGTCATTGAAGCGAGTGGAGTGAGTTTTGACTTCGTGTGGAAAAAATTGTGACTAAGAGTAATTTATTCACTACAAATTACATTTGGATACATATAACTTGGGTTCAATGTAAGCTGTCGGAAGCTGTTGGAAGGAGAATATCGTAAATGAAGAGAGACTTCGATCTGAGGCTTGATTTCCTCAATGATTGGGAAACTAGTCTGTTCAGAATACTATCAACCCGAATGATTGGGTTAGGTACGTTGTTCTCAGAAAGTGACGATTCTGTGCATTTCATCTCCAAATGAAAATTCTTCTCTCTTCCATACAGATTTTCAATTTGGTTGCTTACAAGCTCAGCAAAACTTGGAAAATCATGGTTTTCAAATTATTTTCTATTTAATTATTTGATAACTACTGCTAACGTACTTTTGGATTCATTACGTTTATAAGTAAATTACAGAAAACCTGACATTATTTGAACAAATCCAAAATAAAAAATTAAATCACGCAATTCCTCTATTCTTCTCCATATTGATTTCGGCAACAGAATCATTAATGTACCGTACCAAAGCCTACTTTGGTTACACTACAGTAGGAATTAATAGCGCTTCATGATAGAGATCTCAATTATTATACGTTTATTGTATGCTTTGTGTAACAAATAATTAAATAAAAGCACACATTATGGAACGGCTCTACAACATTGACAGTGACTTAGTTGAATTTTTCAACAAATAATTATTAATGATTTGATTCGGGATGAGAAAATTATTCCCTGAACAACAAGGAATATCAAATAGTAAACTACCGAAAGATATTTTCTTGTCAACAGGTTTCATAATCAGAAAGAAGAATTTCGGTCTGGTAGAAGAAGAGATTCATATAATTTTCACACAGAAAACCACTATTAGTAACAAAAAATCATAACCAGATAATGTTGAATTGTGGTCAACTGAGCCTCAGATCAGCATCGAGATAAAAAATATAATCTATGTGACAATGATCATGGGTTTCCGTTGATGGCATTCCAATCTTGTTGACGTTGTTCCATTGCAAGTGACGCGGCTTTTTCTAATGTGATGCAAATTACAGTGAATGCTAGCATGTTTTTGGAATTCGAACCGCGCATACCAAACTGCATTACAACATGTCGCCGCTCTCAACATTTATCCTGCAATTTGTCGTGTCTGTGTTCATTACTCTGCCACCCCTTAATAACCAGTAGCCGTTTGTTTACAACATTTTCCTTCCATAGCCTTCCTACTGTTCCACATCTTCCTCACTGTTTTTGCTCTCTATTTTACACTTATTCCCTTGTTTTTCCTTCTTCATCCTACCCTTCTCTTCCCCATTTTCCCTTCCTTTCCTCTCCTTCCCTCTTCCACCCTTTCCTTCTCTCTTTCTCACCCTTGTTCTTCCTCCTTCATCCTTCCCTTCCCTCTCCTATTTTTTTCCTTTCTTTCCTTTCCTCCCCTCTTTTCCCATTTCCTTCTCACTTTCTTTTTTCATCTCCCTTTATTGTTGTTAGCATCATACTCCTCCTCCAAACACTTTTGCCCCCTTTTATATTATTCTACCACAAAATTTCTTTCTTAAATTCTACTTTACCCACTTCTACGATTTATCGTTTGATTACTGCTTCTAATGCTCATCCTTTTCCAGTTATTGTTGATCTTCTTGATCCTCTACATACCCATCATCATCCCATCCTCTCTTTTTTCCAAGATATATTTCTCATCACTTTATAATAATTATCTTCCTCCTTCTATTTCTTTTCGACCTCCTTCTTTTTCTTATCTTCCCTTCTCCTTCTCTCTGAGAATGGACTTCTTAAGATCCAAACTTCACCGTTTCATGTGGAAACATTACAGTAAAACCTTATCTTTCGCATATTTCATCTTCTTGTTCAATATTATTGTAGAACTCTTCAGTTTAATATGATTCACCATGTTATTCTACTGCTACTGGTATTTATTTTTAACGCTAGAACGTAAGTTGTATTTTGTTTTGTTAAACACATGAATAAAGGAATCTGAATCTGAATCCACGACATCTTCTTCTTAATCGTTCCCCTCCTCTTCTTTCAACTTCTTCTACCTGTCCTTCTCTACGTTTTTATTCTCTTCCGAACAGAATGAAGTTATAGTAAAGCTGATAATTTGATGAGAAAATGACAACTGAAGAGAATCATGATAGGATGATAGGATAGAATGTTGAATGAGAATAAATAATGTGGTGATAAAATAGGAGATCTGATAGAGTAGCTAGCTGATAAAGAAGATTGATTGCGACAGAAAAAGGAAAATGCCAAATCAGAGGAAGTAATATAACATGAGAACGAGAAGTAATGACAAAGCAAAATTAAGGGATGAAAAGACAGGCAATGAGAGAGAAGGGATGAGTTTTGAGGGCGCAAAAACAACGAATTTTGAACAAACTTGTCGCAACTAAAATGCACTAAGCAGAAAATATTGCTGCGTCGCTGAATTATTCAGAACATTCGACGCTGGCTGTTGTAGCGTACCCTAGCGCATATGGGCACTCGTTTTATTAAGTGTTGTTTGGCACTTCCCACAACATCTCTCATCTTTGTCTTCACTATCTCTTTCTCTTACTCTCTCTCTCTGTTTCCTCCTCTCTATTCATCTCTCTCCTTCACCTTACTCCCTTCCTTCACCACCTAATTCATATCCTTGTTCCCCTCCATCTTTCCTAAGTACTCTAATTTCCCTTGCACAGTTTGTACTTTTGACGTCTTACTCATTGCCTTCTCTATTAGTCCTCAAAATTACTCTCATTTTGCCAAGCCGCAGTCCTCGTTTGTGGAACTGTGTAGCAGTTTGTGTAACTTTAAAGTTAATTATGTGTAATATTAGACGAAGTTGGGTTGAATAGTACGATGTGCAAGTGGAGAATTGCTAGTACATGATTGTTCAATTACAATTGGATAATTTTACGCATGGCTCTCTCTTGCGATGTAGATTTGGATGGATAATCCGATCTACACTACTCAAATACTTAGGCTATTTGGCTAATTAGAAATTAAGGTGAAAAACAATATTGGAAAACTGTACTCCACACACTACATTCTCCACATGGGGGTTTTCGGGCTATTTGGCTATTGAAATCAATTGGGAAACTGTTCTTCACACACTAGGTGATTGGTTTTTCCATAAAATATTGAGTTTTTCTCCATAAAGCAAGAGTCAGTTTCCTCAGTCTGAAAATGACCAACAATAGGTCGAAATGTCGACACTCCTGAAAAATGAGTTTTTCTACATTAAAATTGTTTTTTATTCGAAGTTGAAATTAATAGTGGAAAAAATTAGTTCTCAACACAGTTTCTCCACAAACTAGCCAAGCAATGCTTGGCTAGTGTATGGAAATTCTACAGTTCGTGGATTATGGAGCTTGCAAGTTTTTTGGAATACTGAAAAGGTTACAATAAGGCTAAGATATTGAAAATAGCCTTCATATCATGAAATATAATAAGACAAATTCAGTTCATTCAACTATTCTACTTTCAAACTAACTTACTTTCTACCTTCTTGAATTTCAAGAGTCCTCATCAATTTCTTCTGTCAAGACACTAGTGTAATCAACTCACAATTCTCTCTGTCAATAAACTAGTGAACTCAATTTAATCAAATTGTCTCTACTGGAACATACAATCATGCACCAATAATGGTCATGAGGGAAGACTTTTGACAAAAAATACATAAATTCAGTAAACTAGTCGGAGTTAGAACAACGTTTGTTCGGAAATTGGACGCCCAGTGTGTATTTACACCCAAACTGCACACGAAACGAGGTTTTTATTGGCAGTTTCCGGACTTAGTCACTCAATTAAGTAATGACAGTGACGCGAACACGAGGGGTGCTGCAAACACTGTTCTAAACAAGTTAACTTTCATTATTAGGTGGCCGACTTTTTTCGGCGCAAAAGTTGATTCGAGAGGGCAAACATGGGATCTGCTCTGGGAATTGAGTGACTGCCCGGTAAAAAACGATACTTTTCTGTCTAATCCTGTTTCAAAATGATTCGTTTCTACAAAGTAGAAACGGTTCGTCTCTACAGAATTTAGTTTAGAATGATTCGAGTTTGAGTTTAAAATGGTTTGACCGACAAAGTTTGGGTTTGCAATGTTTTTCCGCACTGGGATGCGTAAACATGATATGGGTAATGCTTGGAATTCTGCCAGTCTGTTACTGGAGTGTTGCCTTAGCCAACCTCAACTTAGTTGTTTTCATGTTCCCAAGGTTGCAAATTTATAGGTGTTTGTGTGTTGGTTATGATTGTTTTCGTCTATATCTCTCGTTCCATATTTTCTCTCCATTTTCGTTTCTCGCTTCGTTTGATGATCCTGTGCACCAGACTACAATGAACTTCAACTCTTATCAGATCTCCTCCTATCACTGTCTTACAACCTGGAAATTAATTTTTAAATCCTCTTCCAACTTTGGAGATTCCCTTAAGCTCCACAATAAAGATTCTTCATGTTGATGCTGAAAACCAATCTTGATGAACTTTTATTCTACAATCTTTTTTTCCACTGAGTGTGATAGCGTTGTTCACATGCATCTTGTGCAGGATGATAATGACAAAGTTATAAAGATAAATGAGAGGATCTACAAATTTGGATGGGTACCGTCCGAACCACTGGGATAAATGGGTAATTGTGATAATATTCTGGATTTGATTAGAATGCGAAATCGTGTAGCCTAAGTGAAATTGAAATTGAAATATTGAAATTGGTTTATTTGCCATAACATTTTACAATCAGTACTTACATTAAACATATGATAGATACTATAAATAATAAGTGAGTTATTATAAGTGAATAAATTTATATTAAAAGGCACTACCGGCGTAAGTGGAACTTGTTGAACATTCAACAACTTGTGGAACATTCCATGAAGTATGCGAATTGATGTTTATCTATAGTTAATCTTGTAAAGTTTCGAGTATAAGGATTTAGTACAGACGGACGAAGGTTGTGTAAATGTGTATTCAAAGTAAGATGCTGATTATTTCTATTGGCATGTGTAATGATTTTCCCTACAAAGACCTGTCGTAGCGTTGGAACCCCAAATTCAACAAACAAATTCCTGCTTGGATACAGTCTAGGCCGTTTTAGAGCGGCTCTAATCAAATGCTTTTGCAGGGTAAATATTCTATTAAAGTGCGTGTCAAAGGTACCCCCCCCCTAATTCTATTCCATATTGGAACAAGGAGTGACCTAATTGGGAAATAAGTTTATCACATTCGTATGAATTACATTGATAACTGTTGAATATAATTACTTATTTTTGATAAGGTAGAATTCAATATAAATGGTATAGATAGAACACAACTAAAAAATCGAACAATACACACTTAATGCAACAAAAATGTTTATAATATTCGACAATATTTTTGTACTGGATAATATACATCTCACCATAACCAGTAATAATAATCCTATTACAATACTGTATCCTTAAAATCCTGTGAGTTTCAAATGTTTTGGAAATGCCTATGCAAATTAAATGAATATCTGCAGCGAGTACCTAATAGCTAGGCTGTAAAATGTTTAATGGTCACAAAATCGCGTTCATCTCAAGTTGGGCGGCCGAAAATTGTCTGGTAGCCTATCTCTATTTGTCAGGCATTGAAAACGCCGGCCAGTCTTAGTAGCTCCCTGGAGATTCACTCGATTGGCAGAGTGGTTTTAGTGTCTATCGATTCATTCCCTTTTCCTGTTTCTTCTCCTTCTCATCCTTATTTCTCTCTTCTTCATATTTTTCATCCTCTTTTCCGTATTCTTCTCAGTTCTCTCAGTTCGCCTGTTGTTCGAGTTTCTTCCAGTCTTCCTCTTTCTTCTTCTTCTTCTTCTTCTTCTTCTTCTTCTTCTTCTTCTTCTTCTTCTTCTTCTTCTTCTTCTTCTTCTTCTTCTCCTTCTTTTCCTCCTCCTCCTCCTCTTCCTATCCCGCCTCCACCTACTCCTCGTTCCTCCTCGTTTCCTCTCTTCTCGCAGTATTATCTTCTTTCCATTTCCACCTACTTCTCGCAGTTCCGTTGCTGTTGGAGTGTTTGGCCTGTCGGAAGTTGTTTTCCTTTTGATGATTGGCCACTCAGTTTCTTTCGATAAAAAATGTTTTTCCCGTTGAATTTTCTGGGCTCTAGAAGTCGGCGCTCACTAATCTATGGCGACCATCAACGTTTCCAGTTCACTTGCCATATGACCCTTGTAAAGGTACCCACAACATAATCTATACCGCTCTTCCTACACGTTCAAGATATATATCACATTTCACTCCCACACTTTCAATTTCTCGTTTTTCATCACGTCTACTGCTGTATCTTATTGACTTCTGTCAAAATAAAAACGATATTCACTGACATTTTCCAATTGTCATACCTTTTTACATACTTTAATTTTCATGACCTCCTCCTCGTGATGCTAGAATCAGAATTCAATGACGTTTATGCAGGAATTTATAAAGAGAAACACAAAGTTTTGAAATTTTTGAAAGTGTATTGCTCGGATAGTTGAAAATTGAAACGCAAAATATTTGAAACGTTGATAATGTATGGCAAAGGACTGAGATTGATTAATATGTGTTCCTTAAAATCACATGAACTATCCTTTCAAAACGAATGGTTCGTGCTCAATTAAGTTTTTCTTCTTGCAATTGGGATGTATCTTACAAAGTTTTCCCTGAGTACGACTCAGTGTTTTCTTTCAGAAATAAGTTAACCAAAATACGATGCAAGCTAATATTATACTTCTCACAAATGTCTGAAGTTTCATTCTTGGTGGGATGGGCTAACGATAGGCCTGGATATTTGAGAAAACTATCCATATTTAGAAAACTGAACCTATTCTACACTAATTTCTATTTGGAAGATTCATTCTACACTCTACGTCAGAGTTGAAACTAAACGACTAGAATCTAGCGGATATTTGGAAAAAGTATCTGCAACTGCTTCAAGAGAGCATTTGGTTCCAAAAACTTATGTTTTCTGTTTCACTTAGCAATAGCATTATCATAACCTGTTCACCTTGAGGCGACCATGGTTCATCATAATAAGGAAGATTAAGAGATAAACTTCACCACTGAAACAATGAAAGGTTGGAGAATGAAACGATCGGAAAATGAAAACCTCCAGATTTTCAACAGAGGAAAGTGAGTTAGCCGCCACGCTACGGGGTGTGTGCATGCGTGTTGGTGAGAAGGAAAGGGGAGAGGAACTGTTGTTTGTCGACATTGTAGCTTTGTGGGGGTTATGGGGGAGAAAGGTGAGCAGGAGAAGAGTGATCGAGAGGAGGGTGGATGAAGAGGGAATGCAGGAGGAAAAAGAGAAGGATGAGGAAGAGTATCATGAGGAGGAGTGTGACATGAGCAGGTACAGGGGGTGGAGGAGTATCAGAAGGTGGATGATGGTGAGGAGTACGAGTAAGTAGAGGAGTAACAGGAGGTGGAAGAGAAGGTGGAAGAGGATGAGGAGTAGGAGGAGGAGTGGGAGAGTAAAGAGGAGGAAAATTAGGAGGAGGAGAAGGAGAAGGATGAGGAGGAAAGGGTTAAAAGTGAATGAGGGACAGATCGAAGAGTGAGTAGAATTGCCTCAGTGTCGCCAACTTGAGGGATAGGAAGCCTGGAGGGACAGCTGATGGAGAGGAGGAGGAAAAGGAGGAATAGTAGTTGTGGGAGGAGTGGAAGGTAGTGGAGGAGGAGGAGTACACTGGACAAATCCGATTAGTAGTCATGCTTCGTGTAATGTGCCAATGTTGTACTTGCTTGCCAGTGTCGGAACTCTGGTGCAGTGGCTTGGCGGGTGTTTTATATCCGTCTAATCGCTAAAACCCCCTCAATATCCCCCTTGTACCCCTCAATACCCTCCAAACCCTTAATGAGACAGACGGCATTGCAGCCATGACTCAACATGCTAAGCTGCTACCTTAGGCCGCTTACAGTGAATGAAAAGGGTGGGTGGTCCCACCTTATATCGTGTGAGTTTTAAGTGGTAAATCCCCATGCAACACATTTTTGTACTCGAACTAGTAATTTATGGTGATTTCAACTTTAAAAACTTGTCATTGATGATTTTATGTTGAGAATTATGCAGGATATCGCAGAATTTTGTCAATAGACTACTTGAATTACCCACCTACTTTACATTAGACTTTGAAATGTAGAATAATTCGATCTGATTGATCTTTATTCTTAGAATAAAATGCTGTCTTTAATACTTTGCTATTCATTATGTATTTTATATTGATAAGAAATAACGTCATAAACGTGAACTGCATCTAGTCTATCAACTCTATATAAGCTACTCGATTACATAATAGCTGAATCTTGTTGTATTGTCTGACTTGAAACATTATACACATTCAAATCTATCAGTTGCTGAATCAAATATCAGGTTCAACGTTGAGTGCTGTTTGTAGCTTCTCCTTGTTCCTTTGGAGAACTAGGTTTATATTCAACTAACCTTGTTTCGAATCCATTTCTATCTTGGGGAAAACTTTTACCTCCAATTTGGGCAAGGGTACCCAAAGATTCTGATATCTATCACGAACTTTGGTATAGTAGACTACTAACATTGAATTATAAGACTAGTATAATCATGTTTTCGTAATCTCTTATTGTATTCTTCCAACCTAATATTTCCAGCATTCTAGTAGCCTAGTGTACTAATGCTCTAGTATTCCAGTATTCCGTAATCTATTATTGTATTCTTCAAACCTTATATTCTCAACATTCTAGTAGTCTAGTGTACTAATGATCTAGTATTCCAGTATTCCGTAATCTCTTATTGTATTCTCCCAACCTAATATTTCCAGCATTCTAGTAGTCTAGTGTACTAATTCTCTTGTATTCCAGTATTTTTGGTAGACCACTCTACTATCCCCTCCCCAATTTATGCAACTGAGAATCCTCTCTACAAAGGGTATTTTAGTCCATTCCCAAAACAGTCCTACCCAAGCAGACAAGCCACTGTCACAAGCCCATGTCCTAATTAAATCATACAAGTGTGGCCGACTTGAGTGTTCGCTGAGAGGACAATTCCACCATTTTCACAAATTTCAATGCAGAACGTGCAATATGGACAAGTGCTGTAGCGGGACTCAATTTGCACTGTCAGTATTCCACTTCAATGCTTCCCATTCAAACAATGCTGACAGAATGAAGTGAGACAGTTGCTTGAAAAGTCTGCACCGCAGCGGCAGCCAATTAAATTCAAGTGACGTAGACAATGGCAAGCCTACGGTTATACACAGTACGGCTAAATGCAGTATATCTTTATACTGTACTACTAAACACAGTACATTTATTTGCAGAATAGCTATACAGATATACCAATCTATCTGCTCTATGCACTATGCAGATCTACCAAATACAGTACAGCATTAAACAATGTGATATACAGAATAGTTCTAAGCAGTAGTACCATACTACTGAATAGTACACAGCTATACAGTAATGTCTTGAGCAGTATGACTATATAGAGTACATCTACATGTCGTACTGTTGTATGCAGTACATATCTACATACCATACACTACGACGAGAAAAATGAAAATTATGCTTCCCAAATGCATTACGTATTTGATTTGAAACTAGCACTCACTGAAATCACTCACTCATTCTCTTCAGTACTCACTCATTCTCTGCAGTACTCACTGAATTCGAGTACACTCTGACAAATGAACACTATCCTCTCAAAATCAGTGGGTGAACTGGATTTGTCAGTGGTTAATTGACACTATCAACATCTATTGATGGAATTAATTAACGAGCTTTTTTCGAAATAGGTTGGTCCTGATCATGTGCATTAGCTTTGTGAAATTATTGTGTAGTACAGAGCTATTTGAATGGATGGGTGGAGATCAAAGTGATTCGCTACATGTATGAACTCGTATTGTGTTCGTCTCTGTTTCAAAGAGATTTTTGTATTGAATTTTTCCGTTATTATTATCAATTATTATGCTGATTGATCGTCAGGTACTAAAAAATTTAAATTAAGAAGTTTTATGCTGATTGATCGTCAGGTACTAAAAAATTGAAATTAAGAAGTTAAGCTTAAGCCGTATCCACACTGAACAAATGATCGACAAACATGTTTGTTGAAAACGTTTGGACAAATTTTATTCTGTTTGACAAACAATTCATGCCCGTGGCCAGTGTGGACGAGACACCAAACAAGATATTTGTAAGTGGGATGAACAGGTTTCATGTTTTACAGCTGTCAACACTGAAAATGTTTAGAAAAACAGTAAATTTTTTTGACAAACAATGATTGTCCAAACTTTTTAAAATGTTTGTCCCTGAGCTCCTCAACAAACATTTTGCCGAACATTTATGTCGAACATTTGTTAAGTATGGACACGGCTTAGTTTATCATTAGTGTACTATTGATGTTCGATGATATCCATGTGGAATTTTGTGTTTTATGAAAATATGGACATTTGCTTATTACTCGAGTAGTGTGGGTCAATTGAACAATACTATGGGAATAGAACATCACTATAGGGGCTCAGATCATATCAGTTTTCTCCGAAACAGAACTTGGGTTTCACATATTGATGCAAAGTATTCCATGATCAATAATAATTATTCAAAATTCTCTGCAGACCATATCTATGGAGATAGATAGGATATTTCAATTGCACAAATACTGATGTGTACACTGATGGGTACAGATAGTGATGGCTACAAAATTTGATATTCCATTTTCATTTAAAAAACAATTCATTATAATATTACATTAATTACACTAGTTAGAGTAATAGCAGTAGTATAATAATTAGTTATAATATTACTCTATTAATTTCTGTTTCAATGATGGATGTGGAACAACATTTTATAGCTACTGAATTCCCAACCAGTAGTAGGCAAAAGAAGCATTGTAAGGTTAGAGTGATCACATAAATGATAAAGCTAGCCCCATATTCTTATTGCGGGTTTCGCCATACAACATACACTCTTGTCCGCGCTTCAAGAGTTATGTATTCTCTGGCTGCAATATGGGGAAGATTACTCCCCCGATGCCATAATTAATAACCTTTTAGCTTCTCTGGAACACCTGGGCATCGTGTGTTCCATAGCGATATTCACTTTAAACTGTCACAATCTCCTATTAATAATACCAACGTTTCCCATCTAACCAGAACTGAAAGTTCAAACTGAATCCCATACTACATACACTCGACCCATGGAAATAAATTCCTGGTTTTCTGAATAACGATTTACCCTTTATATATAGGTACTTTATGTGATGAGGTAGGCTGAACATAAATATACTGTACAGCAGGTAATTTGCAATTGCTTTTCACTAAGCCCTTTGAAAATAATTGCTAGCAATGCATACTATACTAACCTAGGTTACATTAAAGTTTGAGTGCTTGTTTACAGCCATTGTAGTTTCGGAATTATATTCCGATGAGTTTAATATTGTTCGTGATATTCTATTGTGAAAGGAACAACGTATTAGGTATTATGGTTCACTGTATGATTCAAGTAACCCAAATTATTTTGTTATTACTACGAGAATACTGCCTATGGCCATTATATCTCTTAGAAATCAGAATTAACAAGCTCTTCAAATTAACTATTTACCTATTTTTTCAACGACATCAATTGATTCAAAATAAATTATCACAATATGCGTCGCTAGTTGGAAAATATATTATTAATAATATAAAAATATAATAATATTAATAATATTAATATAAAAATAATATAAAAATATTATTAATATATACTCCTTAGTTACCTTATTACCTTTTAGTATACTGATAGCTTTCCAGTTACACCAAAAAGTAAATATAATAGCATAAGCTATTCATAAGCTATGATGAAATATATTATGAGCTATGCTATCTCCTCTCTATGGTTCTTCTATGTACTGAAGGAGCTGAAGAATGCTAAGCTTCGGAAGGGATTTTATTAAAATACCAAAGATCCATATTTTCTATTTAAATATTCAATAATCACTTCCCAAATCAATATTAATACAGAAGTATATTACTTCATCAATATTCCTTTTTCCAAATAGTTATAAATGCACAGGCAGATCAGTCAAATTTAGAATAAAGGAATTTACTTGAGGAAGGTGCAGTTTGTTCACGGAACGCCCCTCTCGAATTCTTTTGGTAGATTCCTTCCAACTTCAAGTGGGAGATCGACCAATCACACGCTAGTGTCCTTGAAGTGTATATTACAAGTCCACACCCACACTTAGCTCCCATTGGCTGATGACATTTATTTAAAACTTCATTTTGTTGAAAAATGTGCTTCAACTTCAGACACCGTCAACTAATCATATTCCAGTACAGTTTGATGCTTGACCATGATGCACTCTCTTTGGATAATTACAACGTAATTTGTATACTTCTCTAACTTAATATTTATATCCTACATTTCAATGAAATAGCATTGATGAAACTGAATGATGGCTGTGATAATAATAGGAGTAGAAATTTGGAGATAGTAAACTATTATTATCGTCGTATTAAAGGAGAAGAGAAACTCACATAAGAAGGAAATTATAAATTGATGTTATTATTTTGTGGGCACCAATGATTGATCAGCAGGTCACCTACCACAAATCACCAACAACAGAAATACAATAATTTTTAATCATTGGAAAACGTGAATATGTTTTCCTGAAAAACAATGGAGAAACCTGTTACTGTTGAATCAATTACTTCTCAGATATTTCTTATTCAGTTATCAAGACTTCTGAACTTCCCGTTCGGAATAGAATTCCTTTTCCAAAAATATTGTTACTAAATGAGCAAAATATCAGTCATGATTCGTTTCATGCATAGAACACGTAGCTACTTTTGCAATTAAAACATTAAACGAGAAAACAATACATCCATTACATCCTATTCACACCGGATGAGCACCAGAGCACCTACTGAGCTACGTTCAGTAATAGCTGTTACTGCACACAGTCACTGTTACCAGTATACAAAGTAACTGTTACAGATATAGTTCTCAGTGATTTCCATTCCATTCATCCATTGTTACCGCATAGCGAATTCTTTTGTTTTCGTTTGCCGCGGAATAACAAATATTTTGCTTCAATTCTATCCTTGGGATTACTGCCACAATTCCATTGGAGGAAAGGTAGGATTGGATTAGTACAACTCTTGCAACTCGGTATTGAAAACGAAGAATCCCACCTTGTCCTAGATTGATTCGAGATTAAACATTCAGGATTTTTCTTATATTTTCTAGAGTTTATTCAATACCCTATGTTACTAACTAACTTGTAGTATACGATCACGTATATAATATTATAGTTGTGTACAATTCCTTGTAGGTAGCATTTTATGAAAGATGGGTAAGTTTATTATAATACTTGCAGCTATAATTATACTGGTTTATTATAATACGTGCTGTGCAATGGGGAAAGTTTTGTGTTATAATATGCAATTTCCCAATTTGTCGATACTACAAAGTATTACATTATCTGAACATTTGAATATTTTGAGAACTGTCAGCATTGAAATCATGAACAAATGAAATTAATTTAATGTATTTTATTTGTTGCAGGTTTGAAAACATTAAGGATTGGCTACGCTGAGTTTCGTTTAGTGAGTGTTTGTGAAGCAAAGCATAAGCCAAGGCTTTTGGACTAGTAGCTACTTCTTCAACATTCTCCTCAAATCGACCCAGTGACCTGATTCTATATTTTTCTGTAAGTACAATAATCTTTCTTCCGCTGATTGTCTACTCAAATTTTCCTTATTTGCTCAAAAATCTAACATTGTTATAATGAATCATCGATCGTTATATTCGGCTGAATTTTGCTGTGAGTTCTTTTTCTAGTTCTCTACTAAAATAGATAAAATTAGTATAATTATTTATTGCTACTTCATTCACATTCATGAAATATTTAATTGTATAATCATTATTTGCCAGAAAGATTGCATTTAACCCTACTATTTTGTGAGTTTGATTATTTTTTCTTCCGCTGGATTTTCGATTCAATTCTTCTCGTCTTCTAGAAATATTATTATTGGCACAAAAGTTGTATTAAACACTGAGTGTCGGCTCCACAACAGCCGGTTAAATTTCAACCGTGAGAATTAATCATTAATAGTTTTATCAATGAATAATTTATCCGACACTAATGACAGGATTATGTATACAAACACAGAGGCTCGGTTGCACTGTATTGTGAGGCTCGGTATATCTGAATTCATGGAAAACTGTATCTATTCTATTGATGAGAAGTGTAATCTACTAAGCAGCTTCTATGACATGAGCCGAGCTTTTGATATAATATCTCATCCCATCTTATTACAAAAGCTCAAATTCTATGATTTTGATGACATGTCAACCAATTTAATTGCCTCTTACTTGAGTGATAGACACCAAACTGTTTTCTATGATGGGTGTTTTTCTAATTATTTAAAAGTGTTATCAGGTGTTCCACAGGGATCCACACTAGGTCCTATCCTCTTTATTATATATGTTAATGATCTTCCTCCAGCAATCAGTTGTAAAAATGTAAAACCATTTATGTTTGCTGATGATTTGGCTGTTCAAATAAAAAATAATAGTCTTTCTGGTAGCTTACATACGGTTGATGAAATAATTGAAGATTGGACAGCTTCTAATTCATTGTGACTTAATAAGGACAAAACTCAACTTTTGGAATTTGGATTTAGATTACAACCTGACAATGCAAAGTTTCTCGGTATTACAGTTCAAAGCAATTTAAAATGGGGCTTACACATCAAAATATTATGTGGCAAACTGTCGAAGGGAATTTTTATGTTAAATAGATTGAAGTTCATTGTTGATAAGAGTGTTTTAATTTCAGTGTATTTTGCTTATCTTCATTCTCATTTGTATTATGCTGTTTTTGCCTGGGGTAATGATACGAATGTAAATAAACTATTTGTGTTACAGAAACGAGTAGTAAGGGTCATTTGTAATGTGAATAGTCGTTTTCACTGTGTAGATTTATTTAAAAAATTCAAGATTTTGACAGTACCAGCTATTTACATTCTTGAATGTCTTATGTATGTGAAAATTAATTTAGCAAGTATTTCTGTAAATAACAACGTTCACAACCATTACACTAGAAATTCTGAATCGCTTATAGTGAACCAGTGCAATTATACAAATACATTGAACTGTTTTAAGGAGTTCGGTATAAGAGCTTATAATAAGCTTCCTGCACATTTAAAAGAGCTAGAAGTGGGTAATTTTAAAAGAGCCATAAAAAAGATGTTAATAGAAATATGTCCATATAGAAAAGAGGAGTTTCTAATTTGAGGGTATTTTGTTTGATGTTTGTATGCTTGTGTTTGTATTATTATTTCTTTGAATGTAAATAGTTTTATTTAATGGTTAAAATTTAACCGGCTGCTGTGCAACCGGACCTTAAACGTTAACGTTGAAACGTAGACCAATACAGGACCCCAATAATCTTCCATTTCATTGCGTTCAAATAGATTACGTAAAAACCGTCAGTTGACCATTTTCCATTCTATCTCTGGAGATGAAATATTTCTTCTTTTATTTGAATTTTTCTTCAATTTCATTATAACATCACATAACACTCTAATGGAAATGTTATTCAACTTCATTTTTTTCCTCAATACAAATTCCTCACCCACCGAGTTTCTACCAGAATTTTCCTTATTCAAGGTGAAAAACTATTCAATTTGGTCGTTTCCAACAACTCCACAACATGTAATCTCTCATTGAATTACAAGATTGTGAATGCTAGATCGATATTGCGACCTCAAAAACCATTCAATCCATTACAATATAGTACATCATTCCATTTGTCAAAACGTCTCCACGAAATCAACGATAAACTCCAATCACTTGATGTTCCATTATTGTGTATGGAAGTCGATGATGTTATGTATGTGGGTTGTGGGGAAAGGATATGAAAAGCCAGTCTGAAGCCTGAGGAGGTTTTGCCAACAAATTGCTATCGAAAGCGGCAGTCACATTCAGTTTGCAGCTACGAACAATCCACAATTCACTGTCTTTCTGCTCTCTCTTGTTGTCTGCTCCATTCTTTCTCCTCATTTTTGACTTTTCTCCTTATGTGTCTATCCATGTTTGTTCGGCTTGGACGAGATTTCCGACCACAATTTATTGGACAAGTTTTCGAAGATTGCTATGAAATCAATTTTGTGAAGTCTGCACTAATCATTATTATTGTCAGATTGGGACGGGAGCTTATGGTTTTCGTGAAATCAAATTATTTGATCTCGATCCAAATTTTTATCAGCTCTACTAATAAAATTAAACAGTAATATAGATTATTAGAGAAGAATACTTATTTGAAGAACAATATTCATGAAAAATCTTGGATTATACTTAATTTAATTGAGTTAGTGATTCATAGGAACGATAGGATAGATAGTATTGAACAATTTAGCATTTTGTTTTCACTTTTGAAGTAATATTGTCAGGAATACAATTGAATGTATTACACTGTATATTATATAGTGCAGTACCAGTGAGTAGCTGTGCTCCCTTATTCAAAATGTATCTGTTACAATAAAAAACATTTTAAACAATTAAACTTATAAATACAAACGATCATAATTGGGAATTGCATTAATGATGCTCGGGTTCACACAAAAACTGGCCTTATCAGTCCAAATTACTATTTTTCTTGAATACTGAATTAGTACGTATTTCAATCGATCTAATATTTTTGTAGAGTGGAAGAAAAAAATTGAAAGACTGATCAAACAAAGATTAATATTAATTATGATTAAAAGTACCTCAAAAACTGTGTTAGCCAAAGATACTGGACTTGAATTAATAACAGTCCATTAGTTATCATCGGTGGAGAGATTTACAGATATTTTAGAGACTAGACAATAGAGACAAACAATAATCGGAGAAACGTCTAGATTCAATCCAAAACATCACTAAACAAACGGAACAGGAGTGCTGATCTGTGAAAACAGAACAATCCCCTACGATACAGGTTGCATTGTTTGCCCAATTCGAAACTCAGGTGCAAAGATAGAACTCGGACCAATCCACATGCACTTAGCTGATGCGTTCCGACTCGGTTTGACCTTTCGACCCTTTTTATTTCGGGTTTAGGGCAGCAAAAATACCTTTTCGGCACACAATTATTCATCGGTACGGATTTTCCAATTTCCTCCTCTCTCCCAGCGTTGCAACATTGTTACACACACACATAAGGTCAGCTTTAATTAACGGTCGGATTACACGCAAATACACACGCAAACACACACGCATATGTTACTATAGAGATCTCACTTAAAACTGTCAGCATTCCTTGTAAATGAAACCAAGGCTTTCCATTGCTCCAATGCTGACAGTTTGAAGTGAATGTTAGTGTGGGGAGGAAGCCAGGAATCGACTCATCCCTCATTCAAATGCTCAATCGACCAATCCTAAATGGCAATACGTTTCCTGAACTGTTATTGTCGAATCGATTGATTGACCAATGGAGCGTCCCGATGTCGATGTGACTAACCAATGGCAGAACAGATTGCCACGACTCATCTGATGATCCTTTTATTTCTGGATGATATGTGCATTTTGTGTTTATTTGGTTTTGAGGATAGTTAGCGCACTGCAATTGACATCATAGCAACATGTATGATGGAGTAAATTATGAATGGATTGCATTTCCTTTGAATAAAATATAATAGCATTCTATTTGAAATATATTTGAGAATATTATCATATATTGCAATCAAAAAGCAATAGATAGTATTGTGTTATAAGATGGAAAAATATGGATATGTATAATTATCCAGTAGGCTAATACTGCTGCTCTTCACTTAAAGTTCAGCAGAGAATTACAATGCAATAGAGAATAGATTGTTCATTCTATGGTTTTAGTTCACGAGAGATTGATAATGATGTCTTTGGTATTTCAATTTTTAATGAATCTATGGTCTTCTCATTCAACTGAAACTATGTTTGGAAGATGGAGTTATATAAACTTATATACGAAGCGTAGATGGATTGCTGGAATCACTAGAGAATGCACTGATCACACATAATGAGAATATCGCTATAAAATCACTAATCAAAGAAAATAAGGCCAAGAATTCTAATAGAGAAAATAATCACCCCAAAGGGCTTTACAAGTTATTACATCTTGAACCACTCCATCGATCACTTATTTAGAGGAAAACTTCTCAAACTTCATCAATCAATTAATTGGAGGGGAAGTTAGTGAACCAAATTAATCAATGTGTTATGAAGAAGATCCCTTTGTTGATTTAGTTTATTGTTCCAGCACCTTGTGTAGGAATATATGTTTTAAAAGAGATTTGATATGGAATTGAAAAAGAAAAATAAATATGATACTCATGGCCCACTTCATAATTATAATATCTTATTGAGGAAGCACGAAGTATTCTAAAAATATTGATCAGTGATCTCCAATCAATTGAGTAAATTATGAATCACAAACAGAAAAAAAGATTAGTAGAGTTGGTAAATTTGTAACGAAAATTTCAGTGACTATTCAATTCACACTTTTTAGAATAAAATTAGTTGAATCCGGATCACAAACAGAAATAGACAGGTGAAGTGTGAAAAAATGAAAAAGTCATGATAGTGCAGACAAGCCAACTGAGAAGATTGAGAAGTGCACTCCTATTGGCGTCTGTGATAAATGGATCTCTCAGTCCAACTGATTGGAATGCAGTAGTCGTCAAGTCAGCGCACTCAAAATAAAGACGACGAGGGCAAAAACGGAGAAAGAAAAAAGAACGACGAATGAAGACGAAGGAAAAGAAGAAGGAGAAAAAGAAGCAGAAGAACAAGAACATGAAGGAGATGAGAATCAAGAAGTCACCTGCAAAAAAAGGAAATGAGAAAGTTCATCGACATAGAAGTCAGTGAGCACCAAAAAAATAGAGTACCAGTCTTCTTAAAAAAACGTGAAGAAAAAGAGATTCTCCAAGAAGATCGACTGGTAGATGAAAATAAAAGATAGTGTGAGAGAGTTTGAGTGAGACGAAGTAAGATAGAAACATAGTGTAAGTAGAAATGGAAGAGTGGGTAAGCGAAAGGCTTTTTACCGACTAAAAATAACTGAACCGCAAGCCTGGTGCAAAGTGTCTTAAAATTAAAAGAAAAAACTGATGATGGAATTAAATGGAGCACGTGATGATAGCAGAAGTAGACTGGGATCTCTCGAAATTAATTGCAACCTTATTTTTGTATCGTGAATGAAGACATTAGGAAAAATTCAAAGGTTTCAGTTTTTTCTCAATGAGTTTTTGAAATTCGAAATCGATGTGAGGTCTGTACTACTTTCCTTGTCATTCTTTCCTCGTTACTTCTCTCCTTCTAATATTCTTCATTCTTCCCTTTTGCCCCTATATTATCCTTTTTCATAGTTACGTTTCTGAAAAAAATTATTGTAGAATTTTTTTAAACTGTAGGTTAATATGAGATGAGTCATCATGGTATTTCACTCTCACTGATACCGTATTCATTTCCAACACTAGAATGTAAGTCAAATATTGTTTTGTTAATCACATGAATAAAGGAATCTGAATATGAATATTCCTAATCCCGTATTATACACGTCCCCTCATTCCCATTACACGTGTTCTCAGCAAACAAATATTCGAAATAAATGGAGGTGAGAATGGATAACATTTTCTGAACAAATTGTTGAGAATGTAATTCCATTCCAGACAATTCTCTTCATTTATGGTCAACTCATTCACGAATTTTCAGAAGGCGAACATGCAGCTCTCGCATGTAAATCCTCAATTTTCGACAAATGAGAATTTTTCGCGATTTCAATTCGCGAGTTCAAAGTAGCTGAGTACCTTTTTCCAAGCAGTATCGCGAATACTAATGGTTTTACCACTGTTGAGCCAAGTTTCCCAAGCACCGCTTTCCAAGACGAAAACTCAGGGATGAATCCAGCAGCGTGTGTGCGTCGCTTTTCATTGTGGAAAGCTTTTCACAAGCTGTCTTTCTATTGGCTGTTGCCTCTCTCTCCCCCACTCAGCCGGTTCAGCTGAGGATTCATGGTCCGCTGTGGGTAGCTGTGGCTAAATTGGAATGAACTGCTTGTGATGCTACTGTTGCTACTGTTACTGGTGATACTGCTGTTACTGTGGAAAGCGCTCCATTCTTATTAATCCAGTGAGGCTGCTCCCACGCAAGGTTGCAACCTCTTGCCCGTTGCGTACACGCAAAGAGGTCACAGGGCGTACAATCCAATCTCGTTTAAATAGCTCTTCTGCGAAATCCGTTTTACATTGCCCTAATTTAAATACGACGTGCCAATTGATGATGATGTGGCCATGCTTGAAGTTTGGTGAATATAAATATCCACTCGTTAGATACTTCTACTAGTAGTGACTACTTCTAATATTCTCTAGATCCTTACTGGATTTACTGGTTGATATCAAACATTAAGTGCCATTTCTATGAAGATCTATTACTATTACTGAAGATCAATACTATTGAGATCAAACATAGCTGAGATCAAGGTAACTCATAAGTTATGAACTCTTGATAATCTTGATGGAGAAGGAGAAGGAGGAAAAGGAGAAAAAGAAGAAGGATGAAAATGAGGTGAAGGAGGAAAAGGAGAAGGCGGGAGAGGAGGAGAAAAAGGAGAATGAGGAGAAGGAGGAGGAACAGAAGGGGAAGAAGGAGGAGAAGAAGGAGAAAATGGAGGATAAGAAGGAGAAAAAGGAGATGCAGGTGTAGGAGAAGGTGGAAAATAAGGAGAAGGATGACAAGGCGGAGAAGGAGCAGAAGGCGGATAAGGAGCAGTAGGCGGAGAAGAAGGAGAAGGAAGAGATGGCGGAGAAGGAGGAGAAGGAAGAGATGGCGGAGAAGAAGGAGAAGAAGGAGATGATGGAGAAGAAGGAGTTGAAGGACGAGGAGCGAAAGGAGGAGAAGGAGGAAATGGTGGAGAAGGAGAAAAAGGAGGTGGTGGAGGAGAAGAAGAAAAGGAGAGTGAGGAGATGGAGGTGTAGAATGGTAGAGTGGGGTAAGAGAAAAAGGAGGAGGTGGAGGTAATTAAGGGATTGAATGGTGAAGAGGGATTGAAGGACAAGGTGCAGAAGGAGAAAAAGGCCGAGAATAATGAGAAGAGGAGAGGAGAAGAGCGTGTATGATGATGATGATGATGAGGATGATGGTGAAGATGATTAAAATGTTGATAATGTGTTTACAGTTTCAAGTTGGTTGCGAATCTGTCCAATGAGAGTTGAAAATCTTCTCACTTGTATTCTCAGATAGATCCCTCATATCAGGTCATTCTATCAAATCTTCATGGATCGTCATATATCATAACAGTATCTCAGAATTATTTAAGTGATATCCTTTGGATCAATTCTCATTGGAGGGATGAGTTGAGGCCAGCTCCACTAATTGACGACCTATGACATCCAAAGCCACTACTTCGGAATCCAAATTTCTGAACTCTGTGGCTGATCTCTCATCTCTCATCATCATGCTTTCCTTGATACACACACAACCCTAGGGCAGATAAAACCTTTAAGATCGTTTATTCTATGCCTGGGGTTAATGTGTCGGTTTACGTGAACACATAAACATTAGATTTCTACATTTTAATCAACCAGTGAGCTATTCAAATAAGATGGTTTGAAAATAATTGATAGTGTTTATTATTTGGTAATCAATAGGCATAATTACGACCCGATATCATCATGAATTCCAGCTTCAGATTCCATTTAATTCTTGAATGATCGAATGCATCCAAAAATCAGTCAGACCTATCACCATTAATAGTAATAGTAATGAAGGACAATAAAATTGACCCAAAGTAATGACTACTAATTTCTAGTTTCTTCTCAATTAGATCGAAAAGAAAGTGAATTTCTCCAATAGTGAATCTACTAAAAAGTAATGATTCAGCCATAAACTCAGTAGTAAAGCACTCTACGAAGCAAGACTGATTGCTTTCACAATTTAGAATGTTACAATGGAATTGAGTGAAATTCTCTAGAATTTTTTGTTACAGTACGTAAAAATGTTGGTAATTAGCCTAATTGTGTAGAAACTATTTCCGATCCACATTATCAGGATTCATTAGAAATATTTTCATTTCATTATCCGTGAAACATGGATTGATTTTGATTTGAATAGAGAACGTCATTACATCATGTATTTCACCCCTGAATGGATTGATCATATCAATCATCAAAAAATAATATATCATACGCAGTGAACGAATAAGTTCATACACACACACACACAATATAGACTACAGACTTCAATTTATACGTTTTTTGAACATCAAGTTAGAATTTATGAGTTGGTTGGAAAGTTGGAAAACATCAAGTTTCAATCAAAACCATGGATGGCTCCATGATTAAAGTTGCATTTTCGTTTGTGCGTAAATTTCCGCAGTCGACGACTACAAGCATTGTTGGCATTCATATCGTACAATATTCAAGTCTGCTAAAACAGCTGCTCAAATAACTTTCCATTATTTGTGTTTATTATTCAAGAATCAAACATTTCTAATAATATCAACAAATTTCCATTTAAAATTATGAAAAAGTATAAACTCAAAACTCCCCCATTAAAACATAATTGAACATAATCTTCTAGGTTATTTAGACATATCCACCCATTCTGAGATCCTCACCCTGTTGTGGTCGACGACGGAATTCACGCACAAACGAAAACCCAGCTTCACAAGGAATCATAGTTATCTGACTATTCGTGTAAACTGACAATAGTCTTTGTACTGGTTAGTAATTATTATTGTTGAAACTGCAGTTGATTCAATTAAATTAGTTTATTGACTAAAATAGAGTTGGAGGAGGATACAGATGGAAATTTGCATTTGTAAGGGTGAGCATACCTGTCTAGCAATTACTAGGTACCGGGTTTTATTCCAGGGTTAGAACATGATTTTTTAATAGTGGCTCTCATCGAATTCCTATTTAGCTGTTAATCCTGTTATCAATATTTACAGTAGCAGGAGTCTTCGGTATGGTATAGACTGCAGCATTGAATTTCTAATTTTCGATCAATAATAATTATTGGAGTAGGATGTTTTTTAAGAGTTTGAGAACGATGATATCTCTATTGAAAATGAAATATATCGTGAAAAATATACTTTTGTGTTAGAAAGGTATTCAGATCCAGGCATACATACTATCAAACAGCCATCTTCAACCAATAAAGGCTGGGAAGGTCCTATGCAAACATGGAAATGCTCACTCGCGTGTGTGGCTGCTAGGTATGTGCCTTCTAATTCGAGACGGAAGGGTCCTCTCCTGAAGGACTTCCTGCCTTTAAAGGCATGCAAGCAAGCAGGGAACAAGAGCAAGAGCAAAACATCCCTCCCTGTCTGTCTGCAAACTTTAAGTCCTCTCTTTGAAGGCCAACCGGTTGGCTGCTTTCACTTCAAACTGTCAGCATAGGTTAAACGGGAAGCGTTAATCCTGTTCCCATAAAATGTTGCCAGAATAAAATATCACTTGAAGCTGTCATCATTTCCCATAAATAGCATCAATGCTCCCCCACCATCAAATGCTGCCAGTTTGAAGTGGGTCACACTATAATGCTGTTATTGTCTGTAGCTAAGAGCTTAAACGGTTGGAAGCATAATAAGTCACTAATCTATGAGTCACTAATCACTGGAAAAGGAGCGATAAATTCGAGAACAAAGAAGTTGGTGATTCCTTAATGGGAATGAAGGTGTCACTAACATGTACCACTAATCACTAGATCAGGAACAATAAATTTCGAAGCAAAGACGTTGGTGATACTGAAATTGAGAGTGGAGGTGTCACTGCTATATGTGACACTAACCACTAAAACAGAGGCATATAATACAATGCATCATATTGAAATTGAGAAATCAGTAATACTGAAATGAGCAAGAATGATTCAATAGTATGTAACGAACGTATGGTGTGGTGAATTTCTGAGTGGCAAAGTTGTATGCCAATCACCTGAATGATTTTGGTGTTATGCCATTTACAAGTTATTTGAAAATAAATAAAACAGTATTTATTGCCGAACATTAATGTCCGAAACATGTTGTGGCAAAATGATTTAAGAGGGTATTAAGACTTATTATTAATATAATATAATTAGACTAATATTTTTATTTGTACTACTACACTATGTTGTCAAATAAATCGAACCACTGGATAATATCATCATAATACATTATTTGTCACATAACTGTATAATTGTATTTGAGAAATATCAATAATTTAGCACCACACTTTTCAAGTGAGTTACGAATTACGATCCAATCAAATTGTTTCAATACAATTTTATGGATGCTACATTGTGTAAGATTCAAGACCACGTTTCATATTAGAATTTACAATGTTACCTGTTATTTCATATATTTTCCAAGATTTTCCCGTTGGAAAAAGTTATCGTTACTTTCGAATTGAAAACTATTGTTTTTCTATTTATAAAACTATGAATAATGTATTTGGTTGCTTATTAACATAACCTATTCAATACTAATGCAATTTAGCAGGCAATGTAGAAGTTAGCAAGCATTATAGATTGTAGTTTGCACATGTGTAGCCTACTCCTCTCATCTTAGCTCAAAATCAAGCTGTCAGTCCTTACTAACATTTTAAAATCGCATATAGGCTCTCAGTATTGTACAACTACCTTGCAATCGTTGGTTCACAATCTTCCTTCAAAATCCTCTCTTCAATATTAAGCTTTAAAGTTTTCAGTTCAAAACAATTATTGATAGAAGATGCTCTGTAGATTCATATTTCCCCGCTTATCAAGCCTGAAAACAGGGTTCAATGACTGGGAAACGTATAGTAGGATCCAGTTTACTGCCTAGCTACACAAGATAGCTACAGTCTTTATGGAATCAAGAACCCCTCCCGAAACAGCACAAAAGGTCGTAGTGACTACTATCCAAGATGGAACGACGTCCTCCCAGCACAGAAGAAATCTCAACATCCTACTAAAAACCAAGCACAAGAATATTCTGACGACCCTACTTGGACGCGAATGTGTATTTCTGACATCCATGCACATGTCTGTCTTATTCATTATTCAATGACGTGAGATTCACGCACTAGCTAGGGTGAATGTCACGGGAGGTTTCCTTCTCACACTCTCACACCCCTGTTTTCCTTCTATCCGTTCTCCCTGTGCCAGGGAGGCTTTCCTCTTCGCTCCTCCCTTTGCTCCAGGGAAGTTGTTTCTCTCTCTCTCTCTCTCTGAATCTGAATCTGAATCTCCCTCTCTCTCACTCTCTCTCAAAGCCGCCACTAAGCATATCCGAAGCGTTCGAGCAATGACAGAAATGCTTTGAAACTGGCGATGATCTCAATTTGTGTAGAGCGTTATTATGAATCTATGCAGACAGATCGTGGCAAGCGCAAACTCACGCACACACTCACACTCCACTCATGCATTCTTGAACAGTCCCTCAGTCAAATCGCGGCTCCATGAAAAGCTCGCCGTGATTTCAGTCTGAAACTTGTCTATACGGCTTCCGAAACTTGCCATTGTTTCTTGTTATTTGTCACACTGACATCTTTCAGCCGACAATGGCACTCACAATGGATAACAATGCCGCCATTGTTGCAGTGCAACTTAATTTATGGATATTGGCTTTGCCGAATGAAGTGGAACTGCCTTTTTTGCGCGTCTGCTTTGTTTGTGTTCATTAAATCTCTCGTTTCCAACAGGACGATTTTCATAGTCTTCTAAATATTGCCCGATTGGTTTGAACATCATTGGTTTGCCTTAACGGTCATGTCGGAACTACTTTCAGCTCTACCGTATCTCCTCTTCTTCTCTCAACCCTTTTATCTCTTCTAGTTCTGGAGTAGACTACGAGTTTCATGTCTCTTTTTCTTGAGTGCCTCTGAGTGGAGAGATTTAGAGAACTTCCTGAAATTGTCCTATTATTCTTGATAATAGTGTAATGGTTCCGGTATTTGAAACGGCTTGCAGCTACTACATCTAATCTACAGTACTCATGTTGAAACTATTTAAACTTCTATTGAATATCTTGTAAAAGATTTAGACTCTTTCCAAGTCACTACTGTCCTGTCCTATAGCTCTACATAGGACATTCAGAACTATCGATGTCCAAAAATATTAAACTGCTTTCCAAATGCCATCACAGAGATATTCTGAATGTTCATACACTTCTACTATCAGATTGAATGGTACGTTAAGTTATTATGTTGGAAGCCATCGATGTTGGAACTATTCCAATGTGTGACCTATTGGAAGCTTATAGTTCTAGAAGTGCAGCTAAATAGAGCAAGAATAGTTTGCTGATACTCGTATTTCGTAGTACAGTACTCTTACTGTACATTATCAATGAAAAAGTACTAACTTTAAGGAAAATTTTTGTTGCTGGAATAACTTGTAGTTACTTTATAGCTTTTTACAGTTACTTATTGATAGAACCGAGGTGATCCAAGAAATACAAGCTTATTGGTTGCTGGTCATGGTTTCTGTGATCAATAAAGTAAATAGTTTTGTCCGAGCACTAAATAACTACTTCGACTCTTATTCTAAGCTCTTGTATTAGTGTCTTTAAAATAGTGTTTCAAGAGTAGAACCTTGAACATGTTGAAAGGTTCTTGAAAGCCTAGTAAGAATTCTTTATAAATAAGTCGCTTGTGAATAACGATTTTGAGTAACACATGAAATAAAGAAAACTACATTCTAGCGGAATAAAATTCCAGTTGTACAGTTCAAAATAAGACTCTTGACCTACTTGGAATAAGGCATTTTTGGAATGATGCTACCAAGTACTTTGGACAGTGGCAGAAAAAACTCATGCGTTTAAAAGCTTATACGGTAAATAGTGTTCTATTTTATGAGAGTAGTATCTCAAAATCAATCTTGTCAATTAGTCAATGGTATATCAAATCTCAAATTATATCAAAACTCACAAAAAAAATTGCAATATACTTGTAGTCTGTACCTCCAGTATCTTATTGTGAAGAATGATAGTGACAACATCTTTGGAGTCACAGGATTTTAATCCCAGCACGGATTCTTATAGTTGAATAGCGTGAGCTATACATAGCTGAATGGATTATACAGTTGTAGTATGCAATATACTATACTATACCAATATTGATTGTAGTAAAACACTACTCCCTCGTTCATAATTTTATTATCGAAGCCAACAGGTAGTTTGTCTGCAGCAGCGAACGCGGTATATCGACCGTCAGCCCCAATTATTAATCGTTGTAGTTGAGAAATTAGTTTGGAAATTTCCTAGGCAGCAGCAGCAGCAGCAGATAAAGCTATAGTGTGGTTCACTCTAAACTGTCAGGATCCCTCTCATATAACATAAATGTTTCAAATCAAACCGATGCTGACAAAGTGGATCTCAGTACAGCGAGTTCTTGAGCCGCCAACTTGCTAAACTTGGATCAAGTTAAACTTGCGTTGGGCGCAGATTAAACGCAAACCGCTGCGCAGATCTGCTGAACGAGATTAGTGTGCCGTGAACGTGCCTCGTGTCGCGGCTAATCGCTTCAAACGCTTGTGTTGTAGCCAGCGACGAGTAGTGAACGTGCATTGACCTGAAACAATCATTCAACACAAAGTTATCGCGCAGTCATGATTGGTTCTAGTAACTTATAGGTACTATACTGTATCCACAAAATACTCGTCCAATAGTACACTATGTAATACTGTTTACTCTATCATGTACCATCACTTATTAATATATTGCTAATACTTACTACTACTATGTACTATTTTTTTTCGTTCTTTATTCATAGGATTAGGCTATGATGTGAAAAGAATATTATGCTCAGCCTGAAACCACTCTTCTCAATTTTAAAATTTCTTCTACTGCTCTTGAAATGCTGTATTAATCATATCCATAATAATTTTAGAGTAGTTCTAATGCAATATTGAAAACCGTCTGCTTAATTGGAGATCTTGGAATATTTCTTAAAATATAACTTTATAGTGGAATATTTTTGTTCCCAAGAGACTTGTTGATTAATCTATCTATACTAATCTATATTAATCTATTGGTGATTAATGTTATAGTAGACATAATAATCATTTTCTGCTATATTCTCTGTCGCCGTTTAATGTCTGAAGTTCTTGATTCTGTTTGGATCAAAACTTTTATATCCAATGAAGATTATTAAATCAATAATTTAGTCATTTGACAGCTCACAAACATTATAGTATTCGGACTTTTACAAAAATACTGAGAAGTATGAAATATATTGCAAAGAAACGTCAAAATTCAAAGAGACATCAACATATTGTTCAAACAACATTTTTTGTTTCAATAGAACTCAGCAATTTCAAAAATTTCAATATTTATAATGATTGTCAAAGATCAACATTTTAATTCAAACCTATTCATTCAATCAAGATGATTATAATTGTCATAAAGATTTCAAAGTTTTTCTGTGGGCTCAACTGACATTTTTTAGGGAGTTTCAATTTACAAAGACATTGATCACATAAGATAGGAACGTGTCAAATATTCATCTAGATTCGGTGATTCATCCGATTCGAGTAGTTTTAATTATATCTCACAGTGTTTTTCTTTACTGTCGCTCCCGTTACATTTTTTTATAAATAAATGGATTACATTCCATATGCAAAAAAGTGAAATTGGCTGCTAACCAATTTCAGCAATTTAAAAAATTGTAATATTCATAATAATCATGTTAAAGCTCTCGACAGTTCTCGGACATTGACGTTGTAAGGGCGTTTCTAAGGTGAGAATTATTATTTGTTTCGCTGGTAAACTTGTCCAATTCAGGAGGCGTGTATACAAGCGTGGTCACTGACTGAACCCACATTTCTCAGTTTTCAGTTCGTCTCATGTTAATTAGTAGCTGTCCAGAGAGCATCATCATTCGCAGGAGATCCACTTTCAACTGTCAGCAATCTCCTCGACAATAACCCCAATGCTTTCAATCCAACCAATGCTGACAGATTATAATGAGTGGCTCTGTGCAGCTGTGAGAGCCATTAAAAATAATTACACTCCTGCTCTGCGCAAAAGAAAGAAAGAGGACAAAGAAAAAGAATGAAGAGAGGAAGAAGAAGTTGCGCAATGAAGATCAAAACAAAGGATGCGGAGACCTCAGATTTTGAGTTTGAAACTGCTTGAGACAAGAGCGACTTGAGACTCGCGAGTTTTTTGTGAGGCAACCAAGTAGCATGCACTGAATAATCAAGCATTTTGTCAGTACAGGACACTACTTTTAGGGCCAATGAGCTCATTATTTGCAATTTTTATGAATCAGTGGATAAGCAGTGAGTCTCAAAAGAGTCTGACCTCAGTACAACAATCATAACATTCCACAAGTTACAGATGGAATTAAATAAAGAATGCATTTATTCAAATGCTAATTGATATATAATTATTATTGAACGAAAATCCTAAATAAGGATAATTTGTAATTAATAATAATTAATAATAATTACATTCCACAAGCTTGAATCACAGATCTGTTTAGTATGTAGACCTCGTAGTCTACATACCAAGTTTTGTCGTAGACTTCATAGTCTATGCTTGGATGAAGAAAAAATGTAATTGGGAAAAATGTCCATGTCTGTCTAATCGAATTCTTATTTGGTTCCTTGAAACAAGAATGCACCAAATTTCAAAACCCATAATTGCAAACTGTAAAAACAAAACAACAAAAATATAATTGTTCGTTGAATTATCATTTGTTAATAATCATTCAACAAGTTTGAATCGATAACTAGGACCAAATTTCTAATATTTGAGTGCATTCCAGTTTAATGAGGCTGATAAGATCAGAATTAAATTAAAGTATTTACAAGTTTTTACAATAATATTGGATGCTACTATTATCACGCAAGTGAGAGATCCTTCTTAAGTTACCTCGCTCAGATTTGAAAGACCAGGTACTCAGCTTATTTTGTCTGATATCTTGACAGGTTAGTCACTTATTACAAATTTTTAATAGATTTGAGCTGGAAATTATATTCAGTTCATGAATGTGAAGAAGTCCAACCTTATTTTGGAATAAGTTTTATATGAACTCGCGAGAGAAAGAGTTTGGGTTTTTCTTTCTCGATCATTTTCATGGTAGGTTTTCATAAAAGTCAAAGAATAAAAATATTATCCACTACTTGATGGTTTATGGACGCCAGAATTACAATATTAATATTGTCGTTGTAATTTTTAGTTTTCCTTTGCTTTTTAATCTGATCGTGATATCAAGACTTCTCATTTTACATTTTTGCTATATTTCATTCTTATTCCTTTAAAAAACTTCTCATCTCCTTCCTAACAAATTTGACGATTTTTTTCATCAATTCAGTTGTGATTGTGTCAATTCAGCGTTTTCTGCTCATTATTGTTCATTGATTGATTTCAATTCCATACAACATACTCTCTCAAGTTCTCCCCCAGACAGCGATATGCCATGGGGAATAAGCCGACATTTTGTCTGTACCTGTTTATTTAATGTAATGAATATTTATTATTGTTAATATTTATATTGTTTAATATTGTTAATAATCACTATCCTATGTTTATCACGCATGCAATTGTTCAATAAAGACCTTTATTTATTTATTATTTATATTTATATTACTCTCTCAAGTTCTTTCTGACGATTATGTTTGGAGGCGTCAATAGACGAGGCTGCCAACTGCCGAGTCCATCCACTTCAGTTGCTGATATTATTACCGAATATTTCCAGCATGTTTTCTTTGTTGCTGGAGAGTGTGCGATGCTCCACTTCCTGCCCGGGTTTCCGTATACCCTGCACGTGGTATACAGCCACTGGGGGGTCTTGAGACGTGTCTCGAATAAGCACAACACCACTCCGAGCCAACTTACTGCAGGGGACAAGGGGTTTCGGTGGTCGGGGGTAAGCAGGGGTACTCGATGAAAAGAGGTAAAGGGTACAAGTTGTGGGGGGAGTGGAGGGTACGACTAAGGGTGGTGAAGGGGGAACAGGGGACAGATAAGGGGGTTCCAGGGAGGGGTGTTCAAGAGGGGAGCTAGGAGACATCTCATGAGACTCGAAGAAAAGGCAAGTGAACATTCTCAGTCCCTTGATTTCAGACAACTGCAAATCCATGTAATACACAAACATGAAATGTACTGCTATTACTATGTAATTGGATTTGTATTTGGTATGTAATTGAATCTGTGTTGATTGTAGGATTGTGGGATTGAGTTTGATAGGAGTTGGGGTTTCTATTTTTTACATTCTAGTGGGGGTTTCTATTTCCTCGAAGGATCAAACCTTTACCATTGTTATCTTATGTATTTTTATGAATATTGTGGGATTCAGTTCAGTAGAAGTAGATCCATTCCTCATATTCTAGTGAGAATTGTGATTTTCATGGTGAATTGGATCTTTCGCTTTGTAATCTTAATAAGTGATTATTATATGACATGTATGACAATGTATACAGACACTAATCATGAGTAGTATAAAAACGAATGAATAGTATCAGGAAAGATGTAACTATTTCACAGCTCCATCAATACTTAACTTTTAGTATGAATATTCCACTCCACTATGTCACATGGTATTTTAGCACCACAAAATACTTTTGAAATGAACTATTGAGCTTTAATAGAATTATAAAATAGAAAGATTAGATAGCCTAGTCAAGTTACCGCTCAAGTAAAATCGAATGTTATTCATGATAAAGAGAAATCAAGTTATCTATTAAGCGATAAGAAAATCATGCAAAATTGTAATTCAACAATAATGAGAATTCTTTGGCAGAAATGAAAATTATAAAGCGGCTTATTTATTATTGGCAGATCATAAAAAATAAAAGTTTGCATGTACATTTTGAGGTTAGAATTCTTTGTTTTGTTCTAAATCGATCTAGGATCAATTGACAGTTCTTCGAATCGATACCTAACGAATCAGCTGATTGATCGATCAACCAGTATGAATTGAATTATAAGTTTTACTCACAAAATATATATTATATACACTAGGGAAGGTTTATGTAAATAGATAAGGACAACTATTATTGTTACACGATTATTTATTGCAATCTAAAAAAAGTATGAAAACCAAGAGTACAGAAAGCTCACATAAAAAATTAAATGTATATCATTTTATAGCATCATATATCGAGATTTAATTATTAAAATACTCTTAGTCTATCACTTAATTAAACTTTTTATTTATCTTTGTATAACAAAGTTAGGAAAACCCTGAATCTTAAAGAACCAATTACATTGAGTCTTACTAAGATTAGAAAGCCAATCAGAAGGAAGCTTATAAATTGTTCAAGGAAGAGATGAAATTTTTCTAGAAATCACTCTCTCTGGCTTGTGATCTCGATCGGTGAGGAGCACATGGAGATTAGGGTTCTTTCTTCCTATTAATTTTTAAAATCATCAAGCCAATCCCCATTTAAATGTGAAGTATATGTAATTAATAATTGATTATTTGTGAACTCAGTGTTGCTAAAGAGTTCTTAATTGTAATTTATTCCCATAAATATTTTTTCAATACTGAAAGAAATTTATAAGAAATCTGGACCATGCATGAGCCCAGCAGAGACAAAAAGGACCTGCCTAATCAATTATTGGAAATAATTAATTTACTCTACAAGACCTTCCAGAACATCATTATAGTGAGTGTGAAAAATTTGTCTTAAATGAGCTCATTTTAAGAAGGCCTTTAGCAGTGAATTGGGGAATTGATCAAAGCGCTATATAAATTTATTCAAGTTTAAGAAATTTGCAACGTGTCGACTATTATCATATAAGTTATAAAAACTCTTCTATGAATTTATTGATTTATGTAGGAAGCTTATTTCCATGCATGGCACGAACTCATAAACCCTGAGATTTTTAAATTGGTATTTTTATTAATTATTATTTGTCATTGATCAAAGTATGTCCTGTTAAATCTACAGACCAAACAGGTTTTAAGTTGTAGAATTCTGAATTGACTTGAAGTCCACATATCAGTATTAAATACACATATATATGTTTAAAGCTCACAACTGTGAATGCTAATAAACCTTGTGAGAATTATTAAAATATTAAAGAATTTATTCATATTGGAATTATAGATATAAGAATATTTTATATATATATTATTTTATGGGAATATATTTTATGTTTTATGTCAGCATACAAAATCATAGAAGTTTCTATTATATCCTAACTCATCTCGTGATATACAGTTTGAACTGTCTTGGTATCAAGAGAAAATCTTCTGCAACAAATAAAATCAGTGAATCAATTAATATTGATCTTATTAAGAGCATTTATCACTTATCATCCTTTGATGATAGTCACACTATTTAGCCAAAAAGATCTTACTGATAATTATATTAATAAGTCTACAGTATATCATAATTATAAGGATCCAGAGAACTTCAAGAACTGGCGTTGTAAGTTCCAAGGAATTTCAGAAGGGTAAATTGGTGAATACCTGTATTCATGACAAGCGTTTTAAAAATCAACTAGAAAAAACCATAGTTGGTCTTCATTATTCTCGATTGGATACATAGTTACTGATAGTCAGTCACCAACTATCTTTTTGACTTCCTTATTGGTATTCTACAAGAACTTCATGGAAGCAGCGGTAAGAATTATTAATCACCAATCATTGAACCTTGTGGTGATTAATTATATTTGGAAAATTCATGCATCTACCACTGAGCTAGAGCTGTGCTCTGAACCCAGCATATTTGCGAGCCGGACGGCCTTAACTTTTTGCAAATTTATTTGCAAAATAGGGATTTTAGCAACCACTCTTATAAAAATATCAAAAATACCGCACCACATATGAATGGTTGGCAATTCACCCCATTACAACTATCACTCCATATCACAAGTATATATCACTATTCTAAATAGTTTACTAATACCAAACTATAATCGACTCCATCACTCTACAAACTAGCAGTTTGAAGTCTTCAGAAAAAAACTATTCAGGATTATTTATTTATTCGTACTAAAAGTTAAGTATTGATGGAGCTGTGAAATAGTCACATTATTTTTGGTACTTTACTATCAATTTTGATACTATTCTTTTTGTTTTTATACTACTCATGATTAGTGTCTTTATACATTGTCATACATGACACCAAAACCCATCTAATTCAATTGAATTTAATTTTAAAAAATAATTGTTGGAAAGCTTGTCGCGGATTTAATTATTAAAAATGTAATTGATAAAGCGATTAGATCTCAAATGTGTAAATTAGAACGTGTGTTTTATCACGTTTCTTGAAGGTAATATTATAATTTCAAGCTCCATGCACTACAAGCAAGAGGAAGTTGGCTTTTGGTCTGCGACTCAAGGTCTGGTTTGTATCACAATTGAATTTACTATTCGAGGCTCATACTTTTTCCAAACGTTCTGTGAGCTACAGGTGCTTGTAATACCTGAAGGCATTGCTTACCTAAAGGATCTTGTCTTGAGAATTCAATATTATAGGCTGTCTGAGTCCTGGAAGTTCAAACCTACTTATTGTATTTCCGGGATTTGGGTTCTTGTGAGAAAATGTAGTGTTTTGATCAATCATCTTGTAGAAGTTTTTTTAAATATTCTTCTATTAAGGTCGAGGTGATTTCTTCATCCGGACCCGGAGATGCAGGCCAAAGGAAAATAAAATTAATATAATAATTTTGTTTTTCTAAAACCTGAGTGACCACAGATTAGCAAAGCGAGTAGATCTGATTATTGTTTGTTGATAAATTCATATCAATCTCATTAATATTTGAAAAATGGTGATATTGTTTGTTTATAGTGATTACTGTTTATAGTGATAATTGTTTAACTTAACGATATAGTTTTCAATAAATTGTTTAGTGATACTGTTCACTATGATTATCAACTACACCCACCAATATCATTAATAGATTACCTTCCATTCCCACTATTACAACATGAATGAGTTATTAGAATCTGCATTGCAAAATTTTGCAGCTTGTAAAATTTCAGTATGATGGAATTTTTCAGGAGAATTTCAAGGATAGGTTTTCCACCATCCCATTGGCTATGATGAACTACTTCGCAAAAGTCGTGTTCCAATTTTTTATCAATGTACTCGGTTCCAAAGAAAAAAGGAAAAATATCATTCTTATCTTCGAATCGTCTTCTTATTGTTGACGGAGCGATCGCTTTCTGTTAAAAGAAGAGCATTGACTCCATCAATCATGGAGAAGCCACACGTCCTGATTTCTTGCCACACACTTCTCGACTCCAGGAAGAAATAGAGGACGGGGAAGGAAAAGAAATGAAAAGTATATATGTTGAATGATTGAGGAGAGAAAGAAAGAAATGGGACAAGGAAATGGCCCACTTATGTGCAAACAAATAGTAGCATCGTATTTTCAAAGTGTCCAGAGATTTCCTGTATTTCCATTATTCATGATGTTTCAGTCACTTCAGGTAGATATAATTTTCGCAGTAAATTGATTTCATACTCTGGTGTTCTCGATTCTAAAGTTTTGAAGCTGAAATATCTGAAAATGCCATCAGTATGTAATCACTTCCTCTAATCCTATCATTCTTATATTTTCCGGTATAGTATTGCTGAAGAGAAGTCTTTGAATAATATTCTCACGAATGTATGTTTGCTCATTGAAACTCCGTCGATTTATGTAGGCAGAACTCAATACTCCATTATCGAAATTCAAATAACATTCCAAGATTCCACCTTCAGATCATTCAATTATTATTATCCATTATTCTCTTATACAATTCATCAAAAGCTAAAACAGGAGTTTATTCTGTTATTTAATTTAGATTTTATCTTGACGTTCTGATTTCATTCTCAAAATTTAACAGATTTAAAACAAATTTACTTGCCAGAGTGTCATTAATCTACAATGCAACTTTATGAAAACACTCGTAATAAATTAATATAATGCTTTTAGAAAAATGAATACTTCATTAATTATGATGTTAACTTTTATGATATTTTTCGTTTGGTTTGCAAAATCAAATATAATTTTTCATATAGTAGCTCGGCTAGTATTGTTGGAAACTTGTGCGCCAGCCAACATTTATTTTATTTATTATTTATGAACTATAGGACGCAATCCAAGTGTAAATAACGGGCATTCGCCCAAAACTGCTCAGAACCTTAATTAAAATGAACATTCCAGAGTTTATGATTTGATTTACCTACAAATACAAGTCCAAAAACTAGTATCAACTGAAATTATGAATTTATCACCTAATAAAACAAGACACTTTATAACACAATAAAAGAAAAAAATATGAAAATTTCACTTTAAGGAAAGATAATGTTTGCCTTATAAGATTCACCTTTAATTAAATAAAATAGTAGACACATAGAAAATAATTTAAATTGTATTAAAATTTGAACATTCATTAATATTAATTTCCTGGAGAAGAAAAACTTTCTTCTTCATCTATTAAGATTCTATCATAAAAAATTTACTAAATCATTCAAAAGCCTTAATGACATAAGAAAACAGAGTCTGAAAAATATAAATTAAAAAATGTCATAAACTCAATATGAACAATTCTTAAAAGTTTCATTTCAATTTAAAGGCTATCTTCCTGACTTTCAGCAATACTCTACGATAATATATCTCCAGGAGCAATAACTCAAATGTAACGTAACTGAAAACTTTCTATACTTCTGTAGAAAAAAATTATAAGTATCTTCCATCACTAATAAAATCAAAAGGATTATTCTCAATCAATATTATAACTTGAAAATAACAGGCTTTGTTGATAAAATCTTTTGATTGAAGTTTCACTTAATTAATTTCCCTAAATTATATTTTAACCTTAGTTACGTACCTTAGCGGTTATTTGAAGAAACAATTATTCGTACATGATGAAGAAACACAATTAAACCTTTCAGGACATGGCACTACTAGAAAATTTAAACTTTAATAAAAATAAAACTAGCTCTCACATTAACTAATAAAATAAACTTGTAAACTTGCCCAAAAAGGGCGAAACATAGTGACTACATCTTTACTCTCGTAGTGCTCCTAGCAAAGTGTCCTCCGGAACGTAATCTGGTCTCTCGACTGGGGAATCCCCACTACTGTATTTAGAAACAGGTCTCCTATTGGGCGAATGGAATCAATTTGACCAATCGTCGCGTGGCTTCTACAGCCTTTGGACCAAATAGTAACTGCAAAATCGGTAGTTTGTTATAATTTCAATGCTTGCTGTTTTCCAACTTATCGCATTTTATGTCGCGACAAGAAGGCTAAGTTTTAGAGATAATTCCATAATCTACATTCCTCGACGACTCGGAGCCACAATTTTTAAATATCTATCATGGGAAACTCGAAGTCATGGCCGTTCATAATAGAGAGAGAAAATAATTTATTTCGCTAACTCACTTACAATAACGGCTCTAGTCTATGCGTATTAAATTTACTATTATAACTTGGGAAAAGGCCTGAATTAAAGACAGTGCCCGGCACAATCATAATTGTTTAACTTAACGATATAGATTTCAATAAATGTTTAGTGATACTGTTCACTTTGATTATCAACTACACCCACCAATATCATTATCAGATTATCTTCCATTCCCATCATTACAACATGAATGAATTATTTGAATCTGCATTGCAAAATTTTGCAGCTTGTAAAATTTCAGTATGATGGAATTTTTCAGGAAAATTTCAAGGATAAGTTTTCCACCATCCCATTGGCTATGATGAACTACTTCACAAAAGTCGTGCTCCAATTTTTTATCAATGTACTCGGTTCCAAAGAAAAAAGGAATATCATTCTTATCTTCGAATCGTCTTCTTATTGTTGACGGAGCGATCGCTTTCTGTTAAAAGAAGAGCATTGACTCCATCAATCATGGAGAGCCACACGTCCTGATTTCTTGCCGCACACTTTTCGACTCCAGGAAGAAATAAAGGACGGAGAAGAGAAATAAATAAAAAGTATATATGTTGAATGATTGAGGAGAGAAAGAAAGAAATGGAACAAGGAAATGGCCCACTTATGTGCTAACAAATAGTAGCATCGTATTTTCAAAGTGTACAGAGATTTCCTGTATTTCCATTATTCATTATATATGTTTCAGTCACTTCAGGTAGATGTAATTTTCGCAGTGAATTGATTTCATACTCTGGTGTTCTCGATTCTAAAGTTTTGAAGCTAAAATATCTGAAAATGTCATCAGTATGTAATCACTTCTTCTAATCCTATCATTCTTATATTTTCCGGTAAAGTGTTGCTGAAGAGAAATCTTTGAATAATATTCTCACAAATGTATGTTTGCTCATTGAAACTCCGTCGATTTATGTAGGCAGAACTCAATACTTCATTATCGAAATTCAAATAACATTCCAAGATTCCACCTTCAGATCATTCAATTATTATTATCCATTATTCTCTTATAGAATTCATCAAGTTCATCACAAACGGCATTTAAGTTCAATATCTTTGAATTTATCAGTTTTCAAAAGATGATATTGAAAATGCATAGAAATTTGAATTATTTCAAATTATATTGAAGCGTTATATTAATAAAAATTGCATTCAATTCAAATGCGTAACAATATTCAGATTGGCTTATTAACTATCTTAATTTTGGGAGAGAAACATTTGGATTATATCTGTTCCAATATATATCTGAGAGATCCTCTCTCAATCACTGTTTCTATTTTGTGTATGTGGGAATGAAATGGAATATTGATTCTCAGTTCTTAAAAAGAACAATAATAAGCAATATTATTTACTTTTTACTCATTGATTCAATGCGACTCTGATAAATTACCATGGAAATTATAACAATTAAGCACCTTTTTACTCCATTCTTACTCTCCCATTTTCGTAATGATTTTCCAAATAATTATAAGGTGATTTCTATTACTGATTATATTTCTACTCGTACATGATCGAAAAGTATTGAAAGCTATCATTCACAAAATGAAAAGCTCTGTTCAAATAATATCAATGTTAATAGAATGTCGATATCAGACTCAGAGAAAGTTCGGCTCCGTTTTAATTGATGGAGAAATTGATATCGTCCTAGTAGTAGAGAAATAATATTGGATTGTTGACTACAGTAGTCAGATATCTGGATGTAGAATCAGTTATACTTGTCATTCGCAGTCAATTGATCTGTCACTCTACCTGCATCAATACTTCTACAAATACCCTGCTACCCTACTAGACATCTCATGTAACTTTTTCGACAAAAAACTGAATCGACTCGTATGAAATGTATACGTTTAGAAAGCTCGAACTGACTTTTCCCTATTTCTCTGAGAGAAGACAAATTCTTGATTGGTTTGTTCACAATATCAGAATCTGAAACACAGTTTATGCTATTTTGGAAAATACTGAATGAAATCTATACATTCAGGAATCTGAAACTGCCTTTTCGCTTTTCCTTTTGAGAAACAAAGAGATTTTCTGGATTTGCTTGTTGAAAATATCAGATTCACCTATCTAGTGAATATTGAACATATACAAATAATGTAGTAATGGTAAATGAAGTGTGAATAGTGAATAGTAGATAGTGTAATCCAATAATGTAGTGGACAATGATGATGAAAATTTGTTGATTTTACAATGCTTCTTATGATACATGACATTCTCAAGTAATATAATCTTATGACAGTTGTTCCTGAATAAAGTGATATTATAATGTTGATATGCTCGAAAATAATGTCCTCTTTCCACCTTTTTATAATTCCAGTCTTATTTTCAGTAATAATTTTAAAAGATTCTGTATTGTATTGCTACTTTGTTTATTCCAAATGTTGATTATCATCAAATTCATTTTCTATATCAAAATTCGAATTTATTCATATCACAGGAAGATTGAAATATTCTGAGAAAAACTTACTATATTGATCAACAAACAAGATTATTCAATATGAATACTATTATCCCATATAACACTTCACTTGTTGAAATAAGCAATTCAACTTCCATCACTTTCTTCCTCTTCTTTCTGCAAAAATGAAGGCAGGAATTCAGTTCCTTCCAAGACATTCATTCTTGAGAGAGAATAATATCGTATTATCTTCGTTTTCTGCTATCTATATACATCTAATTCCTTCTCCCTAGATACCTCATCTTTCTTCTTTACATTATTTCTTCCACCTCCACACTCTGTCTAGCTTCCACATGTCTCATTTTCCACCTTCATATTTCTCTCAATTATTTCTCTGGTTTTTCCATATCTACAACGTTTTCCCCAAATAATACTTTCTCTGAGAATCTGCAGCCACTCGATTTTATTTACCGAAACGTCAAAAATATCTTGAATATTCGACAATTTCGTTGCTAGGCAACAATAAGAAATCGAAGAAAGCTCATACTTATCAGTGCCAACGTCATGAATAAGATTGTGTACACCGTAGAGAGGGTATCATGCATGCTTCTTTTTAAGCAGCTTATAAGGGTGTATGCTTCCCTTACTGTAAACGGGTATTGACTGCTTCATTCGGAGAAATACAACATTTCGTTCAATGTGTGGCACTGACTATTCCAAATGATGTAGGTTGTATTTTGCTCTCCCAGCTGTTCAATGGTTTGTCAAAATAATGTTTTGTCTGAATTGTTCTTCATCAACAATCAACAAATCAACCCGCAATCCATTATTGACACTATTGACCTCTCCATGTATTCAATCAATGAACGAGTATTAATATGAGTTATTAACTGCAGTATGAGAATTCGAATTTAGATTTGTCGCTAGTTATATAGCCTGAATATGATCTCCATACAAATTAACGCTCCAATCTATCATCCGTCTCATTTCTAGGAATCACTGTTAATTTATTCCCAAAATAGTATGCTGATCAGTTTCAAAACTGAAATGACTCTTATAGATATGTGTAATAATATCCATTTTCCATTAGGTCCACTTCAACATTGTTTCATACTTTTATCACAATATACACGTATTGATTGATACAGTAAACTTGTTACTTGCTAATTACTGTATTCTAAAATCGCCACATTATCATGCTACCAGTGTCTCTCTAGATCTAGAGTAAACAAAAACTTCAGGAATTTCCACCACAGCAATGCTCTTATTTTATCACTATTGCTGATTCTCATTATCGGAACCCTGATTATCACATCATGGAAGAACTTATTCTGTTATCTATTTTTATATTTTTCGTTTCTCAAGGACGATTCCTAGAGACACCGACGCAGCCTACTTTCAATTTATTACATCTCTATTATTCCTCGTATTTATTTTACAGCAGTCAAATTCACTTTGAACTCTGCGTGTTGATTGATTAGGAAATGTTGATGCTTTAAAATGCATGGATGCATTATTGATTCTGATGCTTTTAAATATTCTGTATGGAATAATCGATGATGAATATTGAACGTACAAATCGAACCCCACCATGGCAACACTGTACATTCATTTTCCAGCAGATATTTTAATTCTCAGACAAGCACTGTACAATATTTAGGAGGATAGAAGCTCGACCACAGGTGTTTGAAAGAGGCTCTCATTAGTTTGGCACTGGCGGAGTAGCCTCCGGTCAGGAACCCTTTATCACCCACTACTATACATATATCTTCCACCACATTGTATATATATAGATGCTGCGATATAGGTACATAGAATGTATGCCCCTATATAGGTCAAGTAGCCTATATTACTCTCTACATATATTCTAGTACTTCATGGATATGCATATACATTCATATTCTACTACTTTGTAAACATATAGTTACTTCTTCATGTAAGGAGATACATAGATTACCTTCATATTATAGATATAGATGGTGGTTCGCTACCATGTACACATAACAGACCTCTATAACTAATAGTGTCAAAGACGATATGGGATATGTATGGAGCTTGGAGCACATATTAGGAACATGCGCGATGGGACGAATATTACATGCGCAGTGGGACGAAATATTAGATGCGCACTGTCATTGAAGGCCGTTAGCCAGGTGATTCCCTCGTGCCATTAGAGGGACTATTAATAAAACGGACGACCGTTGTAAATAATGGCGTGGCGTCATTGACTAGCCTAATTACGGCTGAGAATTTAATACCACAATTACTAAAACACCCTTTCACCGATCACAGTATACAGTGAGATACACTTCAAATACTGTCAGCATACTTCATAGATTACATCGATGCTACCCATTCAAGTACTGCTGATAGTTTGAAGTGGATATCACTAAAGATACGTCGCTAATGAGAGGCGTGTCAAAGCGCGTCAGTGTGTCGTCAATTTCGGTGAGTGCTATGATGAGATTCACTACTATCTGTCAGCATTCCTTATAAATGACACCATAGCTTCCCATTCGAACAACACTGACAGATCTAAGTGACAGTCTAAAGTGTGAGATTTCCTTCGAACTGACAGAATTACTTATGAATAACAACAAAGGTTGCCATTCAATTAATGCTGCCAGTTTAAAGTGACAATCTGAAGTGTGGGATTCGCTCCAAACTGGCAGCATTCATTGTGAGTTACATCAATGCTTCTCATTTAAACATTGATGACAGTTTTTTGTGAATCTCAGCTGCAATAATGCATGTGTCTAGAAGCGCGCCATCTCAAACCATGTGAGTGAATAACGAGTATTGCACAGTTCTTCCTTTCATGAGCTTCCTCTCTGCTCTTCAATAACCTCTGTAGTTCCTCTCTCCTTCAGTAACCTGTGTGGATCACCTCTTTTCTCCAGTAGACTCGCTTTTCCCTCCACTGTACCCACTTCCCTTCAATAACCTGTGCAGACGTTTCAGTACTTTCTAGATGCTCTCTATTCAGTGCGAGGCACCTGCTGTAATCCATATCCCTGGGGATCTATTTTAAGGAGAGTGGAGGTGTTGTTGGGAAATCTATCACTTTATGCACTCCTGAGTAATTCATATGAGTTGGAAGGATGTGTGATGAGTTGTATGAGAACTACATCCCCACTCTCAGACTGTGTCTTTGTGTGAAACGAAGGAAAATTGTAATTTTTCCTCCCTTTTTTGTAGTTGAGAAGTTGATATTGTGGTAATTATTCATATTAAATTAGGAAGACTAAGAAATTGATCATAAAACCACAGATTTATTGATACTTAGAAAGACCGGTCTCGGTTATTACACCATTGTCAATCTCTGATAAACTGAATTGTAATTATTTGATCCGTTGATCATATTTTCTGTAGAAAGATTTGCTTGATTTGAACTTGCTTCCAGGTCTGCAGTAGTAACTACTGCAGAAATCTAGGGAGGAAATTTCTTAACTAATTTTGATTTCGAGTGAGATTCAATATTGATTCTAGATTATGCAATGGGTCTTGCGAGACCTATTAATGCATTGTCATGTATGATAAAAAATGAATAAAGAATCAATGGGTTGATAGAATTGGCTAACTCGGAACTCGCTGACTCCATGTTAAACTGCCGTGTGAATCAATACCACACCGATCAGAGCAGTTTTGATTCATACGGCAGTTTAACATGGAGTCAGCGAGTTCCGAGTTAGCCAATTCTATCAACCCGAATCAATCAATAAATTATTTGAACCAAAACAACTAATTAAGAAGGACTAGTAAACGTTTCTATTCCTCCACAGTTTATACAGCTCTTGACATTGTTTATGAACTCGATCCCACTATAAAATTTTATGATGTCGAGTATTGAATGAATCCATATCCAATCATTAAATTGTAAGCTCTGGAACCGTAATAAATTATAAGCTGTTTTGATAACTACGAATTTCGGTTGTCACAACTTCATAAATTTTTACAATTGTATCACCACTACAACAGTAAGTAATCTGAACTAAATGGAAGAGAGGACTCTTAGTGCATTAACTTCGCCTACAACCCACAACACCTACATGTAAAGTTAGTGTAGACCTAAAGACATAGTACAGTATAAGAGGGGACTCATATTGTCTCAACTTCACCCGCAAACTTGTAATGTTGTAAAGTACAGTTTATGAATAGAGGCATTCATCTATCCATTTACAACCTGAAAACCATATTATTACTTTATAAATACTCCATGATCACTGTATATCGACATCCATACTTCTAAGGTATTAAATCTATTCCAGCTATTTTCATCGAAACAATTCTATATCCCGGCTAAATTCTATCATCGATTTAGGTGACACAGAGCTATCGTAACTCTTTGTTGACACCAATGGAGCCTTATTTCGAGTACTGTGAGAGTGTGCCTTGTGCCCTGGAAATGGATGACTCTCACTCTTGGGTCGCCACCATAGAGAAATAGCCAGCAATTTATTCAAGCGATCCAGAGTAGCATAGTACACATGGAAGCTGACTGTGACTGGTCGCTATGTGGCACAATATAGGTATATAAAAGTGATATCGGATAGCCGCTATTCAACGTGATATAGGTATATAGGACATTGCTTTATATCAGAACGCATGTTTTTATTTACGGCCGGCGTGTCTATAAATAAAATCCGACGGCTGCCCCCTCTACCTTATCGATTAGCCTCTGGAAACGACCTTACGGCGTACCCTCGCCCCCCGTGACCTCCGTGGGGGGGTTCGGGGGACACCTGAATAACTCAATTGAATTGATTTTGCTCACACCAGCCTATCAACCCTTTGTAAAACGCGGCAGTATAGTGAGTTTCACTTCAAACTGTCAGCATTCCTTATAGATAACATCAATGCTCCCCGTTCAAACAATGCTGACAAAAGTGTTGATCTCACTGTAGCGACCTCACCACCACCACCAACAATCAACTAATCATAGTGAGTGTGTGTGAGAGAGAGAGAGAGTGGATTGGGAAAGTCTATTGATGGTTTTAATTAATCATCAGCATGCCATCCACAACTTAATGTAATCGAATGAAGCGCTGTTGTCGACTTGGCTAACATCTAATTTACAAACGTTTCAAATTAGTTGGATATTGACTTTCAATCAGAGCTCAACAGCCGCATGTGTTCAGCTGAACACCTAGGCTCTGATAATAATTCTTGGATGAGGTGGAAATATGGATATCCAAGGTGTGAATAATCATTTAGTAGGAACAAAATATTGATAATCTTTGAATCAATTCTTGGCTATTCAATCCGAACTCTCCATTCATATTCTTCCTATTATTTAGACTTTTCGTAAAGACTTTTTTTTCTTTCAATAATTTTATAAAATATTGCGTTTTCAATTGTTTACTTGTATTATGTGTTAAGAGAGCAATTATGGGATATTATCCTTGTGTTCTCATATGTATCTCAAAATAGATAAATATTTTCCAACTCATTAAACTATTAGCTATTCATTGTGAATTGGTGTATGAGCCAGCATGTCTTGTTATCTACGTGGTCAGAGAAATCCCTCCAATTTAATTCATAGGATCTTTTTCTTCTTAGAAGAAGAATAGAATAGGATAGCGTTTGAAAATACTCTGTATTGTCTACTGGAAAATCTACTAAGAGATGGAATAAATGAGTTGAGAGAGACACTATTGAATGAAATTTTCCTGAGCGAATTGTAGTATATTACTGATTACTGGTAGAATACTAACTCAATGTATACAAGGGATGAACTCTATTAGGAAGAATAACATGTTTATTCGTTTGTTGACATTATACATTGCAAATAATATAACATGATTAAATTACTCAAATAACGATTTGAAGCTATCAACCATTGATAATATTGCAAATTAATGAATAATTTGAAAATACAAGAAGAAGTGGGTGGCCAAATCAATAATTGAATTATTTTTGTGCCCTTAGGTAAACACATTCATGGATTGATACTGAATGTATAAAATACATCATTGAAAATTGAAAAAAAAATAAATCGGTGAATATTTTTCTCAATTTATTTACAAAACAGAATACATACAATATGTTGACCCAAGAAAATGATAGTAAATTATACATCCAATATTATCAAAAATTCCACTTCAAGTGTAACTTATTCATCGACCAAGCTGAGCTTATGAAGAATCATCAAGTTATCTATGTTTATCCTCCGAAGACATCCAAAAAATCAAATAGAGCATCTAGGTTCATCCTTGGATCTTGTGCTTCTGCTGCTTCACGAGAGCACATGCTCAAAACATGCTACCCAACTTGAAAAGCGAATCCCACATCACACTTGAATGCTTATCCTAATGAGCAATTCACTCAGACCTGCTTAGTTACAAATCTGAGCAGACAAAATCCGGCTCCAAGACAAGTTGATTCTCTTTTGACGAGAGATCTTCTGAAGATTTCCCCTCGTCTTTCATTGAGGTCATATTAGGATAATGTCATGTCATCTTGCACTAATCACTCAGCTCCAGTGAAATTCACTCTAAATTGTCAGCATTGGTGATAGGATAACGCCAATGTTTTCCATTCAATCATTGGTGACAGTTTGGAATGAATCTTGCTGTATATCCTTTCTCATCAGATAGGCTATGGGGCTGGAAATACTGTAAGTTGAGGTGCAATTTGTCTTGTAGGATGTACTTGGGTCTAACATCTGTTCTAACCTTCTCGAATTTAAATCGTCATAATCGTAGGCAAGTCATGCAGTGTGAGATGGAATTCAACCTCTACGCTTGTTAAACTGATAATCTGTAATGTCAAAACAGATTACTCTATATACTAGAAAGTCGCTGCATTCCTTGATTTGAAAAGTGTTATTCTTGATAGAAATAATGAAAATCCAACTTATTCTATTCCATTATTGGATTTGTACTTGTCATGGATCGATGAATGAAATTAAGCCAAACATTGTGTGTTTAATGAAGCTATGTCATTCGGATTCGGAAACTATTTTATTGACAGTTGTTACAAGTGAAATTATAGTAGGTAATATATCGTAACATCATACATCTGAGTCGTGGATCTTTTTAAATTTGCGTTTATGAATGATTTAAATATTTTTTATCAGCAGCTTTCCACTTATATTAGTAATGCATGAAGATTTATTGCATCAATAACTTGAAATTATTCGAAATATTTTTTTTTCAGGTGAGTATCCATCTCAGACATTATACATATCCATATGTGAGTAGAGTACATTATTCAATTTATTTACATTACACATTAGCATTATTAAATTGTACATCATAACTCTGGTCAACATTTGATCCGGGGAATAATATGTTTCCTTTGTTAACTTATAAACTTATAAACCTTATGAAATCTAAGCCTAACATTATTTTCAGAATACTAAACCAATATAAAGAATCTATGAGATTGATAGTGTGCCAAATCACACTACAAACAATACTATCCGTTTTCGTATCTCACATATGTATTACTTTTCTCCTATACCGCTCCACCATTACAACTGAACACTGTCAGCTTATAGCCTATTGTGGTACTATATTTGAAAACATTATTGTTGTTATGAAAGTACTCAAACTGTAACTCTATTCTACATCTTGTTCAGTGCAGCCTGCAACCATGTCCTATTCTATTACCAGTTACGCAACTACTCCTGAGTATTATGTCATACCACACGGTGCATTCAAAAATATAAACTGTATTTCTTTTGTTATTTCCTCAGTGTAACACACTGTAAGCTATACCATCTACAGAGACTATAATAAACAGACTTTATATAGTCTCTGTATATACTAGCCACAAAATAAACATGGACCGGCAAACTTTGAATGGCGGGTGCTAATTGATGTGAAGAGATGGGATGCTAATCACTCTATTGACAAATAATCAGGGACTCGGGCTCTGGTTAGCCCCGGGCCATGTTCTAGTATGTATATGTATATTTATGCACACACGTGATCTATACCTATAGCGATGGTCACAGCTGGGTTGCATACACGGCGCCTGCAGTGAGATTCGCTAATAACTGTCAGCATTCCTTATGATTAACATTGATGCTTCCCGTTCAATCAATGCTGACAGAGTGAATCGTACTATTACCGTGTGTGTGTACTTTGATACGCGTAGGTGCACGCACGAGCCGATAGTGGTTCAAATTAACAAGACCACTGCATGTCAACGGTTGCACTGACCAATCGCATCGCTGCGCTCTCTCAGTCATTCTATCTCTCTTCCTCTCAAACTGACTCTCTCTCACTCACTCTACCTCAATTGCACGATCTCTGTTGGATTACTCTCTATATTTCAATGATTTCATGGAGAAAAATAGTTTTTTCAAACGCCTCTCGTTTTTCACTATTTTATTCCACTTTCCAAACCTCAACACCTCATATACAATCAAAATTGTTTTCTCTGAGGAAACTTCCTCTTTCTGGTGATATTTCCAATTTGATTCAAAATATTGTTAATTTATTCAATGTTAGATAATATTATGATAAAGTAGTATCCTTCTTTATAACGTTAATAACATTACGCTCATAATAAACCAAGGATTCTGAGAATACTCATAGAAGGAATTGGTAAATTGTTTCCGATCAAGTTAGGCGGGATGCACACCTGAGAAACGCATTTCGTGAAGCCCTCTTTCATGAAACTTGTTTCATGCAATCCGTTTCACTCGCGCATGCATACAAAAGAAACGTTCCCTGCTTAATCTTATCATTCGATTGCGAGCAACTTTCGTTTCACGTTTCCTGAAACTTTTTTTTACGAAACGCGTTTTTCCGGTGTGCATCCCGCCTAAAAGTTTGAAGTTTCTACTGTACTGTTCGCCCAAACCTCAACACCTCATTATCAATCAAAATTAGTTTCTCGTAGGTAATTTCCTCTTTCTGATGATATTTCTAATTCAATTCGAAATATTATTGATTTATTTATGTCGGATATGATAAAGTAGTATCTTTATAACGTTAACATTAGGCTCATAATAAATCAAGGATTCTGAGAATACTGATTGAAGGAATTGGTAAGTTGTTTCCGATCAAGTTCAAGTTTCTTCTTAGATTGAAGCCTGGGCTACATCTGTGATGCAGCGTTTCGACCCTCCACTCAGGTCCTATATTTCTGTTGGGTGAAGGGGTGGTGGTGCGACAGATCAAATAACGGACATGTGTGACATGCACCATTCTAGTCAGTTGGCATCTGTGATCGAATCAGAGTGTGATCAGCGAGCTGCATGATAAGTGTAGCCTTGGCTTATAGTCAAATTCAAGGTAATGTCAAACCAAGTACCTTCATTATTTCCATCAATTTCTATGATCCCTTCATAAATCAATATGAAGTTAAACTTGATTCGACACTGCTATCAAACCATAGGCCTAATGTCATTGTGGAACTTGATATAATTATCATTTCCCAGCCCCAAATTGTTCAGTCGAACTCTCATCAAGAATTTTGAGCCCAGTAACCTTGAATCTGTACATCACGAACAATTCCATTCATCCCTCTCATTTGAGTGGTTTCTTCACAGTGTCTCCAATACAAAGGTGATGATTTCATTGTTCCCTTTAACATCAGATTGTTGTGTTTTGTGTCCAGTCACCTTGAATCTGTACATCACGAACAATTCCATTCATCCTTGTCATATGAGTGGTTTCTTCTTAGTGTCTCCAATACAATGGTACTGATTCTATTCATCACAATCATTCATAACAATTCTATCCATCCCAAAGACAAAAGTGGATCACCTTGATTACCTTTGTTAACATATGAGTAGTTTCTCAGCACCCAACAATCCATCCTGGTGAAATGAAATAGCAAAGCCATCAAGAAACGTGGAGATGTCCCAATAACTGTCACTTGAGAGCCCTCAACATTCCCTCACTGAGATTCACTCCAGACTGTCAGCATTGTTTGAATGTGAAGCACTGATAATATCTGGAAGGAATGCTGACAGTTTGAAGTGAATGTTAGCAGTAAAACAATACATGATTCACTTTTGTTTGGACGCAGCAGCTGAGATGACGGTGGTGAGGATGACAGAGGCTGAGGCAGTCATTGCGAAATGCGCAGTCATATTTCACATGAGTGGCCATTTTGTGGATTGATTGCTTTGCTGGTTGTGTGTCGTGGTCGTGTGAATATTTGACACGGCTCTAAGTGATGTCATACCACACCACTTGACCTTTCACGAGGTGGTGTCCGTTTGCTTCTTAGTGTCACCTCCTCCTCCTCCACCACCTCCTCCTCCTCCTCCTACTCCTCCTCCTCATCCTCATTCTACTCGTTTCTTCTTCTCCTTCTTATTTTTCTTCTTCTTCTTCTTTTTCTTTTTCTTTTTCTTCTTCTTCTTCTTTTTCTTCTACGTATGTTTTCTCCACTGTCTCTCCTGTATCACCCAGCTTCTTATTCTTCATCTTCACTTCTCCTCCTTCTTAAATTTTACGTCTACACATGAATTCCCCTCTGTTGTCTTGCCCTTGTTATGATTCACTTCTTCATTCTGTTTTCATTTTTCTCCTTCAAGAGTTTCACCCCTTCGACGTTATTCTATTTCTTCTGTTCCATTTTCCAATTGAATTCCCTCTTTTTTTACCGTTATCAACCATTCTTCTCTCCTTCCCTTCATCATCTCCAGCTACCTTCTTGATATCATCTTCCCTTTCTTATTTATTGTTCTTCTTTGATTTGTCTGAATCATTGTTGTTCCATTTGTCTCCTTCCACGGTCTCATCATACTATCTTTCTTTCCGCCTTCTCATCATCTTTCTTCATTCCATGTTTCTCAAACTATTCAGTCTCTTTCATTCCTATTTACATATTATGATTCTTTTGCATCTTTTTCTGCGTTTTCTACTTTTTTCTGTTTCCTTCCATACTACATTGTAATCAACATAATTCTACTTTATTTTCTCTACTCTTCTGTTGTTTCTCCACTCTTTATCCTGCAACTATTGTGTATTTATGTTATCCTTGTTCTTCGAACTGTTTCATTCATCACTTTTCTGTCAATTTTGACACCTCTTATCATATCTCCGATATGAGAAATTCATCATCCATCATTAATTTGTTAATTAAGCAAATAGAATGATTTTCTTCTCTCCCCTTCAGTTCTTGCTTCGCTAAGTTTCATATTTTCTTCCTTCCAATTTCCTGTGGATCTTTTATTTCCACTTCATCACCTCTTCACACTTCCACTACCTCTTGATATATTTCTGTACTCGCTCATCTATTCACTCTTTTTCTCTTCCTCGTCCATATTGTCATTGCATACTTCCCATTGTTCTTTTCTACAATTCTCTCCTCTGCGCTTTCTAATTTTTCCTGAACCTCACCTTGCAATAGGTGGAAAATGTATTGCTATCTCAATTTAATTTTCTATTCATGTTTTTTCCTGTTATCCACCTCATCTCCACATTTTCCTTCATGAAACTCTCCACATCTTCATTCTTTCTTCCTTTCTTCTTCTTTACTCCCCTTCCCTTTCCTTTCCTGCACACATATTCTTCCTCATCCTCCTTCTTCACTATCCTCACCATCTCCATCCAAATTGAAACCTACCCAGCATACTTGGCATTCCTGGAATAGGCAACGTTAGCCACTCTGTCCAAATATCTTATTGGATGTTGTTCTTGATGAATGTCTGCTCACTGCCACTAGACTGATGATACCCATTCTCCTCCACCTACCCAGAATTCTCCCCCTCCTCTTCCTACACTAACTCCTCCTCGCCCTCCTCCTTATCTCTCAACCCCTTCTCCTCTAATTCCTTCCCCCTCTTACATCACTGTTTTTTGTTTCCTATCTTGTCCTGTTCCAACTTGAAATTTGAAACTCGGAAATGTGAGGTGAGGCTATTGTTTTGTGAAATCGTTGATGTATGTTATCTACTACCATCATGGATCACAGGATTCTAATTTTGGCTTTATTGTTCAATGCAATAATTATTTTATAATCTACAAGCTGACTCATGTAAAAGTATACGTCTCGTTATTATAGCATTATTATTAAGTCTTCATGGAGATGGATATTAAAGTGCAAATAAACTCAAATTGACCTATTATATAAGAGGAGCTAATCATCATGACCACAGCCGATTGGAAATGCGTAGGGAAGAATTTGACCATACACAAAATAACCAATAAGATTTCAGTGATTTCATCGTCATTACAACAACTGATAGGAGTTTGGTAAGAGAAAATTCAATCTATCTACTCATCAATTATTAACGATTTAGATTTGTCAAGAATGAAAGGAAATTTGAATTGATTTTATTATTTCTAGAGCTAACAATTAAGGAACGGAACGATGGAAACAAAACGTCTAACAATATCGAAAAGTACAACGTATAACAATTACGTCATAACACTAGTCAAATGGAGATGAGTTGTGAGTGGGCTGGTGTAGGCTATCACAAGTTTATTCAAATATATAGTAGCAAACTAGTTGTCACAGTAATAGCCAATGGGAGTCGAATAACATGGATGTCAACCAATTACAAGATGAGAGAGTAGTAAACAACATTCAATGCTAGATGAGTAGAGTAGGAGTCACGTCAGCTATGTCATGGACAACTCCTCTAATTTCTACTCCTTTCGTTATATTCAGTCTTTGATTTTCCAGTGTATTTGTACTACTCCAACTTTGTGATGTTGAATCGGGAACAGTTTCGGGCTATGATGCCTGTTGTTCCCATACCTGTATGTATGTATTTTTTGTAAACAATTAAATAAATAGCTTCAAATAGCTAATAGTACTTCTCGTGCTATGTCAAAGTGATCAATCAATAATCAAGATCGCATCCTAATATCAATATTGGTTTCTGAACGCTGAGATGTATATCAAGGGGTCCTAGAACGTCAAAACAGATCTTCATAGTATTATACAAATTATATTGAACAAATAAAAATTGTCCTGTCCGGCGGCATGAATAGTGAAACTGTCATTTCGACTGATGTTAAGCTCAATACAAATGCACACTATGCACAATAACAATACACTTACAATTGCAATAATTATAATTACATGGTTCCACGAAGTGTGGTTCATCTGGTGCACAGTTCGAATCGAAACATCTCTGATCACATCTCTAACTACTCTGAACAAAATTCCACTTACAGCACCCCTACAGCTCGGTAGTTCATTCCTGCAATCTGGATAGTAATTACATTAACAACTAATCAAATAATTGGTGTACCGTACCGATATGACCGGTATTCAAATTCGAACCTGTGATTGTCTTTTCCCGCCCTGGTTCAATATTTGCATTTAAACCAGTGCCAACATGATAGCTTTCAAGTTAATTGTAGTTGGATCACTCAATTTCCATAGCCTGAATCAATTCGGACTTCGCGTTATTCAAATTTAGGGACTTCTAGGTCGAGTTACCGGTAATTGAGACATGTTTTGCTCAGGTTCATATTTTAAGTGGACAAATAACCTAAACCCTTACTAGATTGATTTATGTTGAAGTAATAGAATAGTTTTGCAGATATTTATTTCATTGGCGAATGTTTTAGTATGGGGTGCAATAGTGGAGTGTTATAGTCTTCTGTGCAATTATGTCAAAATGATGAAACATTTGACTTGATTCGAGTATTTGAGATTGATCATTTAATATCTTAATTCCCAATTTATTTGAAAAACTCCGTGTATTTTCCACTGAGTTGATAGCTGATTTCTCTCTTTCATCTATCAGGGGACCCACAATCAAGATTCCAAGAACTAAATATTCTTTATTCAAATTCAAAGAAATCCTTCACAGTACCTTAACTGTGCCTTAATTCTCCATTCATCTCACATTTAAAATACAGATAAATGGTTTTGGTAAAAGTGAATTCAGCATCAAAATACATACAACTAGTATTACTACTGTTCGTTTATCGATTCAAATGTATTTGTTGTTGGTTATCCATCTTGTTTCCACTATTATTATTACTATTAAATTTTGTAAAACTTTAAAGTGAAAAAACACTCACATTCTTTGGTGTGGCGCCGTCACAAAATGTGCGATACCAGCACGAAACGGAAGTCGCCACATCAAAGAATGTGAGTGTTTTTTCACTTTAAAGTTTTACAAATTTAATTGTCAAATGTATTGATTACGTAAAACTAGCTGCCTTATTGATTAATATGTTCGATCAAATTATTGTATGGATTCTCATTGTTCATCAGTAGCAGCATTGATAGCTTGTTAATTAGTTTACCACGAATGCGTTAATTAGTCGGGGTATCGAGGGAAGTTGTCTCTTGTCCATGTGATGATGCAGTCTTTGGGGCTGTTTGGGCTCTGAATTCTGAGAGTTCTGCCTATTCGGCAGTTTGCTCTCCAACTACTGAGTCATCTCAACATCTCAACTATTCCTACGATATTACTTGCTTCACTTGGAGTTGGTCTCTCATCATTGGATCTATAGTGAGGTTCACGTTATAAATAGTAAGCACCTGATCAATATCGGTTTGCTATCCTTATCTGTTTTTGGACAAAACAGATTAAACAATCTTCTATCAACTCCATACTGATGCCCAATCGTTTGTCGGCTAATATATTGTTTCTAGGTGAATATAGTAAGCAGTATTTAAAATATAATTGATCATATTGAATGAAAAAGACTAAGAAATTGTCAAAAAACCACTGATTCATTGATAATTAGAAAGACCGGTTTCGGTTATTACACCATTGTCAATCTCAAACAGAGGGTTTATCAGAGATTGACCGGTCTTTCTAATTATCAATAAATCAGTGGTTTTTTGACAATTTATTAGTCTTTTTCATTCAATATGAATATTTACCACAATATCAACTTCTCAACTACACAAAAAGTGAAAAAAAATAATTGATCATAATATTGATTATATTAGATATACCGGGTTGACTTGAATAACAGCTATCTACTATGGAAAGCATTGGAGAATGAAAAATGACCACAATGCCTCTCTATCTTTTAAATTGTATTTCTTATATGTTTTTCTAGTTCTATATTTGAAGCTATCTTTTTAGTGAGAATACTGAGAAAATAGTATCATTTTGAACAAACAAAGTTCAAGGAAAAGGGAAGCCATGATTGAAACATCATTATATTTAGTATCACTTAACCACTGAGCTACTACCTTACCAGTTACTATAGGAAATTACATTGCGTAATAAGGCAAGGCCAAAAGGATCTCTTTGCCGATAAAAGCCTGAGAATAAATAAATAAATAACCAGCTCCTGAGTATTCAATATATATAATGATATCATGATGATGAGCATCAGTCAACCTTTGATTGGATTCAGAGGATTAATTGATAACACGCTTAGAAGGCAAGAATCTGATGAAAGAAGATTGTCCCCATTTTCACGAAAATCTATTAAATTTATTCGCACTAAAATGATATCATCCGATGAGCCAATAAACGCAGAGTGCCAATGAACGGATCTAACGTCATTACAATGACGTCAGTGTACTCCGATCGAATTCAAATGGATATTATGTGTATCACTGATCGTCAGATTTGAAATGCAGGGCTTGATTGTTTTATCAATCAATCAATAGTTTATTTCCTTCATACAATTCATACATGAATGTCTATAGTTACATAAATACAATTGACAATTAACAAAATAAGTTAAAAGTAGAATAGTATTATTATTGAATACGGAAAGTCCCTGAAAAGGTTAAAAGCCTGAGCGCAGGGGCCGAGTGTTACTAAAAACAAAATTATTTCTAAGATAAATAAAATTGGTGGATTCCTATTCACATCTAAATTTGAAAAAAATTACAAAGAAGAAAAGTAGAAAAATGTAAAAGAATACGAGATAATAAAATAAAATAAGAAGCAGACATTCTTGAATGATTGTGAACTTATCCTAGTTACAATATTACAAGAAATCACTTATCCTAGGATGTGAAGAAGCAATCCATAAATCTATCTCTCTCAGAAGTCTTCCATTCAAATTATCTGTTATAAAAAGAGCAGGTATCACATTTATAAGCTTATGAACAATATAATCAAACTGTCTTCTACAAATGGATAGAACTGCATTGTGTGGTTCAAAGGTAATGGTTGAGGGACGGAGATTGTAAGGCGATATACGGAGGTTGAAAAGTTCTGTATGTTGTCACGTGGTATTTTAACACCACAAAATACTTTTAATATAAACTATTGAGCTTCAATAGAATTTGTCACGTTATTTTTTATAGTTAAACAACGATTAGCCTCCTGCTTGGCATCAGTCGGTAGAGCATGAAATATTTTAATAATTACAATAATCAAGGTCGCGGTTTTTAATAGGATACAGTCTCATAAAAATCTTTACAGGCCCAGATATGAGCTTCCACAATAATTCTGATAATTCATTAAAAAATACATATATGGTACTTATCCTATAGTATTGAGGAATAAAAAATAAATTGCACACCATAAACAATTTGATACATATATTAATAAATATTGCAAAAATAAATCAGAGCCAAAAATATATAGAGCGATAAAAAATATATAATATAAAATAAAACAATAATCGAAATCAATAAAATATCACAGGCTAAATACTATTCTCTAAATTCTACAGCACGAAACGTTACCATGTGCTTCCATTTTTATGATCATATACATTTATCTGCATGCAGCTGCGATATCAGCTTGCTAATACCTGTCGACTAGGACAATTCTATTTAAATTAGATTCTTAAAAACATCTTGATAAATTGACAACTAGTAATCCAAATATATATATTAAATTCTATAGTATCTAATAGATTTCTTTGTAATAAATATATATTTTATCTCAGGGTGCGAGATTCGGCACCTGAAGGAATAGAAGAGCAATTCATCTAGTGAATCAGAGCTACAACAAACTATCGCAAATTATATTGCAGAAATTAATGATCATATGAATATGTATTAACAGCCTAGATTTTATGCTTCTTTGATTTATAGATCTTCTCATATGTAGATTGATTCGTTACTTTTCTAATAAAATACCTTTAATACTACATTTACTTGCGCAAGTATTTTTTACCAAATTCTTAATTTATAAGAAAACCCTTTCGACCTATCACTATTTCAATATTTTTCACTCACGTGCCGGAATTTTCTTATGAGCTGCTGATGTTGATCCAACTCCTGGTGGTCCTGGATTATTGTAGCCGGAGTCGTCTCTTCCAAGGGGTTACAAAATTATTTAAAATGACTTTTGCTTTATAAGAGCATCACAAAGTCTTATAAGAAATTTGGTAATTCAATTTAACTTTAAATTATTACAAGGTATTAAGCTCTATAATTTTTAGTGACCTCTCATGGTGGCAGTTGGCAGGCGAGTGTGGTTCTCGTTTCTCAATTTTACAATTCTCATTTCCGATTTTCAAATTTGCATAAAATTTGAATATTCTAGTCCTCCGCCATTCAAGGCTCAAATAGACCGTACTAAAATATTAAATTATTACTTATGTTATATATGTAATAATTTCTTTGCCTTCGGGCCATATCCAAAACATAGATTATACAACAATTTTTTTTAAATTCTATTTATTTGTAGAAATATATACAAATATTTTTGAATCGGCTCACTATTGCCGCCTATCAGTTGCCATTATTTGATTGGTGCATGCAAATTATTACAGTATTCATGCGCCCGGTAACCTCCTACTTCCTTAATACATTTAATTATTGTTATTGGGTTTTCAAATATGCTCTCTACATGCTAAGTAATTTTTTATAGGTTATTATTTGTTTCATACATCATAATAATTAGCCACGTGAGACCTTTAGTTCCTCAAATTGCATACCGTTTTGCCACAATAAATTTCTGCCAAGGTGTTTGGTCAGATTCTACGTTGTATGGCTCAGTCGATCGTTAGGTCGCCGATCACTAAATGTTTATGCCTAACCTCACATTTCAATATTTTATATAATATTATATATTAGCAAAAAAATATTTCAATTCCTCTTAGGCTGTTGTACAGTTTAGCCAGGACATCTGATATTATCTAATCTTTATGTTATCTCTTTGGCGATATTAGCCAATTACTCCACTTAGACCTCTAAATATTTCAGCTAGGGATTTTTATTTATCTATCCAAATTGAAATATGTTACAAATTTTAAAATAGGAAGAATAGATAGCCTAGTTAAGTTACCGCTCAAGTAAAATCGAATGTTATTCATGATAAAAAGAAATCAAGTTAAGCGATAAGAAAATCATGCAAAATTGTAATTCAACAATAATGAGAATTCCTTGGCAGAAATAAAAATTATAAAGCGGCTTATTTACTAATGGCAGATCATAAAAAATAAGAGTCTGCACGTATATTTTGAGGTTAGAATTCTTTGTTTTTGTTCTAAATGAATCAATCGATCTAGGATCAATTGACAGTTCTTACCTCATATCCAAATTATTAGCTGAATCAGCTGATTGTTCGATCAATCAGTATGAATTGAATTAAAATTTTACTTACAAAATATATATTATATACACTAGGGAAGGTTTATGTAAATATATAGGGACAACTATTATTGTTACACGATTATTCATTGCAATCTAAAAAAGTATGAAAACCAAGAGTACACAAAGCTCACATAAAAAATTAAATGTATATCGTTTATAGCATCATATATCGAGATTTATTTATTGGATTAATATAAGAATATTTTATATATATATTATTTTATGGGAATATATTTTATGTTTTATGTCAGCATACAAAATCATAGAAGTTTTCATTATATCCTAACTCATCTCGTGATATACAGTTTGAGCTGTCTTGGTATCAAGAAAATATCTTCTGCCACAAATAAAATCAGTGAATCAATTAATATTGATCTTATTAAGAGCATTTATTACTTATCATCCTTTGATGATAGTCACACTATTTAGCCAGAAAGATCTTACTGATAATTATATTAATAAGTCTACAGTATATCATAAATATAAGGATCCAGAGAACTTCAAGAACTGGCGTTGTAAGTTCCAAGGAATTTCAGAAGGGTAAATTGGTGAATACCTGTATTCATGACAAGCGTTTTAAAAATCAACTAGAAAAAACCACAGTTGGTCTTCATTATTCTCGATTGGATACATGGTTACTGATAGTCAGTCACCAAATATCTTTTTGACTTCCTTATTGGTATTCTTCAAGAACTTCACAGAAGCAGCGGTAAGAATTATTGATCACCAATCATTGAACCTTATGGTGATTAATTATATTTGGAAAATTCATGCATCTACCACTGAGCTAGAGCTGCGGTCTGAACCAAGCATATTTGCGAGCCGGACGGCCTTAACTTTTTGCAAATTTATTTGCAAAATAGGGATTTTAGCAACTGCTCTTATAAATATCAAGAATACTGCACCACATATGAATGGTTGGCAGTCCACACCACCACATAATGTCACCCAACACGTGGGGCAAAAATCTACATCTTTACAATGTTTATTAATGTAAATAATTAAATTCTTCATATACAGCTGCTTAACCGTTAATACATTCGATTCAATAAAAATACTGTCACTTGGAAATCGTTTAGGTTTGCCCAAAATTGCCTTTAATAATGCAGGGCTTTGAATGGATGATTCACTTTCAATGTAAGTAGTGGAGTAGTACATTCTGTCAATGTATAAGCTTTATCACAATGCTGGGGAAGAAATGAATAAGTGTGAAGATAATAAAAAATGTACATGTTGTAAACTTGTAGTCCACGATGTAAAAGGTTTTCTACATCAGTACCTGCAACAAAACTTGTTTTGTGAATAATTTCACAAGAGTTACCAAAATATGGCTGCGTGATACTGTTTACTTCACGAATTCAAACTTCAAGAAAAGTGTGGTTTCTTAATAAATATTCCACAAGCTCAGCTCAAAACAACATTGTAAGGAAGGGTCTACTTCAAGATGAAATAACTTTTTTTAGTTGTTTTGAAGTCTAATAATTATAAAAATGTTTCTGGCTGCTCAGTGGAGTCCATTAGCCTGGAAACTGGAAATTTATCCCAGAACGCTGCACTGAATTAATGCATCAGGCTCTCCTAAGCAGAAAGGAATACTACTTTGAAAACAATAACATGCATAATTCAAAACAACAAAGTGCTTGCTCATTTTTGAAACTACAATGGAATAAACTACATAACTCATTTGATTCATGTTTTGTAGTTTCAAACCTCGTTCAACTTTAACTAAAGTTACGAGCAACGGAAAACTGTAATTTGTAGCTTGATTTCATCTTTTGTAGTTTCAAAACTCGTTCAACTTTAACTCAAGTTATTATAAGCAAGAATAACAGTTACTTGTAGTTACAGCTATGGAGAAAAGAAAGGTATAATGAAGTGTCTAATCTACAAATCTTAATGGCTATTTCCACCACAGCTACAATATTTATACAAGTCTACTAGTAGTAATATAAAAAGTTTTGGTCTGAAGTGTAATAGTAAAGTAGTACCTTTCGAGTAAAAATATGTGGCAAGGCCTGTAATACCTTCAATGCTTCATTCCTATCGTGATATAAACTGTAAATACTAATTTTATAATACGAGAAAATTTTCAATCTGATAAAATCAAATCAAATTCATTTATTGCCAAAAAAGAAAACAAACAATAATTTACTCATACACGTACATACACGAGCAAAAATAAAAATAAATTGTTCATAATACAATATTACACATACATGCATATACATGAGAGCAGAAAAACCAATTATAAAATTTCTAGGCATCACCAGCAAAAAGAAAAATCTTTGCCCGCTGGTGAGAGTTGCTTGAAAAAATCATTAAAATAACTAGAAGTTGAAACGAAAAGCTTTATAACAAAAGTAGAGACACAAAATATACTTTGAATCAATATACTCTAAAAATGTGGTCCAAAGTAGAATAATTCACACCTATATTGATAATTTATAAAAGGTCAGAATTCATAGAAATACCGAACTGAAACAGAAAAAAAAAAACAAATCACAGTGCTCAAAGGTTCAAAGGTTCAAATCGCAGGTTCAAAGTGAAGAAATATTCACCTTTAATTTACTCTGTTATGCTCTTCTTTGATATTTTATCATTTAAATCAAAAGGTATTGTATTTATTGTGTAAATCTATCGTCTTCTAATGAAAGTTAATTTTGTAGGATGAATTTGGAATTTTTCTATTATATTTGGTCTGAAGTTGTAGACATGCAAGTACTTTACTTTTTGCTCAGAATTCAAGCTATCACAGCTCGATATTTCAATACAGTTAATTATGTCTGATTTATTAACCTATCAAAGTAGATCTTTTTGTGTGTATTTCCAAAAATGACAAGAAATAATTTGTTTCATAGAAATCAACGTGGAACATTGAAATGTTAAACCTCAATACGGAAAATATCAGCAATGAAATCTATCAATAAAATAAACCAGGAGTTCATCAATTTTTCTAGAACTTCTTGATACTTGTCTTTAGCGATTCGACTGTATGCTCCACAAGCATACAATAAGCCATTATACTAGACATAGTACAAGGTATTATAGAAACTCGTATTGGACGTAAATCTTAAAATAGATTCATTCTTCAGATAAGCTGCCTTACAAGATGTATTATGAGGCTGGAGTCGATAAGAGAAGTTTTTAAGGACTTTGTGGAAAATTTCATTACAAAGATGAAAGGGTGCTATCCGCGAATGATTCCAGGATAAGGAGGGGTGAACAAGAATGGGAGGAGTGGAAAAGATGAGGAGGATGAGTAGCAGGAGGAGGTTGGAGAAGGTGGTGGAAAAGATGAGGCATTCAGGGTGAAGAGAGTTGTGAAATGGGCACTCAGTGTCACAGGAGGGAGAAGGGTGGGATTGGAGAATGGGTGGGAAAAGAAAAGAATGATGTAATGGAAGAAATTGTATCCCCCTTGTCTAGGGTCCATGTCAGAATACTTCCTTCCAGCGGGCAAGTTTCACGTTAAAGAAAACGATGACTCTTCTTCCTTATTCTCATCCTCTTCTTCTTCTTCTTCTTCTTCTTCTTCTCTTCTTCTTCTTCTTCTCCTTTATCTCCTTCTTCTTCATCATCTCCTCCTTCTTCATCATTTCCTTCTTCTTCATCGTCCCCTTCTTCTTCATCATCTTCTTCTTCTTTTTCTCCTCCTGTTTCTTAACTGTGGAATCCCGTGGGATGCACGAGGACAAGGGAATTACCCCGAGGGTTCGTTTATAAACCCCCACCACCTCTCATCATTCGGCAAATTCTTACTTCGCCCCGCCCGCCCAATCCTAGACACCAACGTCCGATAACCTTCTACCCGGGAGACATGAGACATCAATTTTTTACACATCATTCCACTTTCGTGATCTTTCCGTTGTTTCTCTTCCTCCTCCTTATCCTCATCCTTCTCCTCCTCTTCCTCCTCCTTCTCCTCCTACTCCTCCTCCTCCTCTCATTACTCTCCACCCACTCATCCTCATCCCATTCTCATCATTTTTATCTCATCATGTAAATTTTCTTCGTCTTCCTTCATTTTTGGTCATTATTGAATGTTATTGGTTTAATAATTTTCAACTTCCTGAAACTCCTCTGAAATCTTTAGACCCCTTCCCTTTATTTTCTACTTTTCGTCTAAGCACCTTATTCCCTGTTTTTCTTCCCATTTACTTTTTCTTTTTTCCACCTATTTCTCCATTAGACTATGCATTGTGCATCTTTCTTCTTTCTCATGTTCTTTTTTCTGAATTCTTCCTTCACTCAGAACTCTACTTCATCGTTTTTCTATCTCTCATATATTTTTCCGTCTCTATCTACTCCTTGTTATTTTTCTCCTTTTACCTCGTTCTCTCCTTTTTCTCCCTCTTCCGCTTTCACCTCTTGTACTCTCTCTCTCCCTTCTTCTGCTTCTTCACTACCTCTTCCCCACCTATCATTCACCTTTCTCTCTTTTTCTGTTCCTATGACGTCTTTCTCCGCTCCTCAATCATCGTTATCGACGTTACTACTTAAGGGTTTACAGCTTTCGCAAGCACTTCACATGTTCATAAAATTACAAGCATATATTGCCACCTAAGCAAATTACTTTCGCCCCATGAATTTGCAATCAGTAGTCAGTATACGGCGTATATCACGTGTAAAGGTACTCAGTAATTGGGATTGATCTGTCTCCAAGCTTCTTCAACTACAAAAATAGTAAAACAGTATTTTAACTACAATATTTACAGTAGTAATAACTACAATAGTAATAGTAACTAAGAACTATTGTACAACATGTCATTGTGCTTTTTCCAAAGTCGTAAAGGCTAGAGGGCTTTCGCAAATTTCACTTATGGAGCTTTAGAAGCAATCTGTTATAGTTACTCTAACTTTTCAAATTATTTCATGAATCCTGATCAATATTGGAATGATGATTTCGATAGAAACATTCTTGATAAGGGACGAAAAATTGTGGAATCGCATATATTAACTCCTATCAAGATAGATCATGCGAAGAAGTTGAAGAAACATCTCAAGCAGAAAAGGATTTAGGAGCTAGGAAAACATGGAGAGTCATTGAACAATTCAATATTACTTTATTACAATTCAACCCAATAATTACAAGACACTCTCATCTTATAATGTCAAAAATAGAAAAATACCAACATCGTAAAAATTCTTGAATAGATAAAACAATTATGGAAAATCATATATAAAATCAATAAATCTCTCTACATTTATACAACTGAAAGGAATGAGCCAAATACATTCACTTCAAACCAATAATGATACTAATCGTATGGATTTTATTGGTGGGGAGTCCTTTACGGAAGTTCCACCTCGCCTGAGTATATACAGTAATTTAAAGCCATCAATGGGCCTCACGACTGTAAAACGAATTTACGATGACATTAAATCATATTCAATTTACCAAATAGTTATTTCCAATCCAATCAACCACGCAATCTATATTCCACAATTGATTTTGCGCATTTCGTTCCACTCATCCTCGCTGTCAAGCATCACTCGCTGTTTAATTTTTCTTCTTCTCTTCTCTCCTTCTCTCCTCAATTTTCCGTTCATCAATTAAAAGACTTAATTTACGTATGGCTCAGTGAGTGGAGAACTCACTGAGGTCTATACTATACTCAGCGCATTTATTTTGCATCTATACCAGTGTATGACAGTAATGTAATTTCATTCTATACTCATTGGTGCAAAATACTCATTGGATCTGATCTCGATTTTTTTGAAAACCCAATCATCAGGTTTTACTGGATCATCATCTAAATTACACAGAAAAACAAGCTAAAAAGCGAAATTCCTTCTCCTCTCGCCTGAAGTTAATCCGGGCTCAGTCAGTGAGATACTGAGACCGTTGTACACTTTTTCTACAGTAAGATCCATTGTAATCTGTCAGCATTCCTTGGGAAAAGCATACATGCTTCTCATTCAACCAATGCTGACAGTGATAGTGAATCTCACTATAAATTAATTACTGTCGCTAAGAATTCCTCCGGTTGACGTTTTAATGCATTTCCTTCCGGACTGGGAAGACAGCAGACTACGAACAGTGTCGGCTTTTAAACCAATTTATAAGTATTTGAATTCACGGGGTGCATTACTGTCTCTAATAATGTTTCAAAATAAATTATTCTCATAACGCATGGTCTCTTCATGTCAGAGAATATATGCACTATGTAAATGATATGTTTTTTACTAGTCATTAATGGTTGAAAATTCGAACTTTTTCCAATCTTCAGGGCAAGATTTTCCCTGCGACACGCAACAAAAACGTCTTAATTCACCACTGATTTTGGAAACAGTATATGCTATTTTTCCACTTTATACTAATAGTATTATGAATAGTATTATGCACTACTGTTATTTACTACATTATGTAGTAGATATATCCCAGTAATATCTACTTCACAGCTTCAAAATGAACTGGCAATGATGTATTGAGCATCAGACATTATTTTGACATGAACTTGTATATCTTTTCCAGAAGAAGAATGGAAACATTTGAACCTATTTTCATTCGATTATTATCTATTGAAGAAATCCTATAGAATAAAACATCAGTTTTCATCTATATTATTTGATTATTATTTTCCTTGCTAATAGTTTCCTATTTCCTGCATTTCAGGTAAGTGCCTCATCCACATCGTACTACTATATTCTAATTGCATGCAAAAGGTAAGTTTAAATGAATAATATACACGTTTTTCTCAAATTTTACTTGAAATACTATTATGGAGCACTCTTGTAATGTAGAAACAGCAATTAGACCGGATATTTGAAAATGATGAATATTCTTGAATAATGTGCAGTAAAACAGGATAACTATATTATACACTATATTAAAAAGTTATATTCAATCATTTATAATACAATTATAATGTATATTAAATGGTTATTGTATTATATTCAACTTCAGATGAAATTTGTAAAGATAAAAATGGGATTTTAAACAGACACTTCCAGTAACCCAAAGAAAGTTCAGAAATTTTGAGAATGAGAGGAAAACTTATCATTATAGCTTCAATATCTCAATTCAAGGGGAATTTCTCAATTGAGGGGAAAATATTTACAACGGAAGTAAAGCAAAAAATCCAATGGATAATTGCAAGATAACAGCTTTAAAATTTTGTACATAAATAATCATCATCCGCCTTATTACACACGCACGAGCCTAGAGTTCATGTGGACATCATAATCAGCGGAATCTGAACTCCATAATGTTGTGTATAGTATAACTATGATTTATCCAAATTCAAAGCATGATTAGAACCAAATCGCTAGCTTTAGTTATTATCATTTTGACTGGACAGAGATTGCCTAGGCACTACTATTTGAACCATTAATCAGACAATAAAACCCACAAGCATTGAAAATATCCCATAATTATCATGCTGCTCCCCGTTCACCAGTCCGTCACAATGATTAATATAGTTATGAGAAATTTACTTGTACATCCATTCTCTATGACAAATCCACATATATATTAGAAATTCCTCATAATATGACAGCTCCCTTATCAACAGTTAGATAAATTGATGACAATGACATTATCTGTCATCAAAAGCATCATTTGCAATGCATACAAAGCTGGATTTGAATTATTTGAAATATTTGTGGAAGGTTTGCTTTGTCAAAGTAAAGCCTTCTCGTGCTCCCTTCTATGATGACTGAGTTGAAATATTTGTGCAACGGATGATAATTAACAGTTTGTTTCGCATTATGTTTTGCAGTATTAAAACATGGAGATCTAGTTCTTTTATGTACAGATTACAGATGTCAATTACAGATTTCTCTTCAAGTAATATCTCCACTCAGTTTCCAATTACCTCTAAGTAATACCTAAGTATACAGTAGCTAGAGTCTCTTGAAGTATGATAATTTACTGTTTTACTTACTTATAGACTGTTTAAATTATTGTTTCGCTTTCATTTAAATGTTCTACCTGATGTTACCCAGCCTATTCTTACTGGTTGATATTTTTTATTGAATTAAAAAAGCAGAGTTGAGAATTTATCTACATAGTACTGTGGTAGGACGGATATATTCTATAACATCGTTTTGCAAACGGTACATCAAAACTTTGCTTTCCAAGTTTTTAAGTCTCAAACAGCATTCAGAAATCGAATTTATTCTCACAATAATTTAAGATATTAATCCTCACCATTAGGATTTTTCTGATCATGATTCTTACTTCCCCTTGTGAATTTACTTTTATTCGAACCCGTGAAGAAGTTCCTTTGAATCGAATAAATATTGAATTTTCTACAACTAATTCTACTACTCACGTAGTATTGAAATAATTATTGTCAAAACTTCCATCTATTACTCAATTATTAATTTCTGCAATCATTATCAGCCTATAATAGTTATATTTACTCACTTGACTGATCTTTTCTTATTTTAATCTATATCTTTATTTATTTATATCATCCTACTCTATAAATATCCATCTATTTGGTCATGATTTCAGTATCTTTCATATATTTATCTTCTTCTTTTATGGAGGGTATTCATAATATTTTCACTGTTCAATCATTATCTTACCGTTTGAGAAACTCTCCAACAAACTTCATCACTATACTCCCTTATTATTTGTGAAATTCTTTTTTTGGAGTTAAAAAACTCTTCATTTAGTATTTCAATTAATTCAAATCCTTTGTATGAACTGAAAATTATGCTCATCAATCATTCTCATTAATTTATCCATCTGTTCATGAAAGGAGCTTTCATATGAATCCCTATGATTGAACTACCAATTCCTAACACCCAGCAAGATCCTTGAGATATTGAATTCCATCAGTTGAAGCCATAGAATTTATTATGGCAAAGAATAAACGTTCCGCCAGTTGAATTTGTTTTTATGACCTTGACGCCTCGCAAACAACAAACTCCTTCATGCTCAGTGAGTTTTCTCATAAGTATCAGGTTCAAATTACACGTGTGTTGACAGCTTTCACATTAGTATTTGTTCATGAGACTGGTTCCTATGAAAAATTCATTAATCTCTCCAAAGTAACTGTTAATCACAAAATTACACTAATTACACTAATTTCAAAAACTTCATCGAAACATCTATCCATATCAATCAAATAAAGGAAAATAAATACTGATTTATAGAGCGAATCATTCACAATTGGTTTATTTGTGTGATATAAATATTTTCAATTATTACAGCATGGATAAATGTTTACTTTCTGAATAGGAGAAATTTGATCATATTATGTGGCAAATCATGCCTCAGTTACGATAAAATATTTTTCCGATCACAAACTTACTGCCCAAGGGTTAGTATAGTCTACCACGGATTAAAGAGCTGTAAAAGAACCATAGTATCAGGTATTAGAATACTATATAATTATAGTTTTTTAAAATTAACTATTTCTCATGTAGTCTACCGAATTACAATAGGTTAGTCTCCCTCATTTTATATTCTCTTCATAGTTCAATGAATATATTTTTATGTCATTCAAGATGTAATTGGTTATTCCAATAAATTGGTATATGACATTTACGACAGCTTGAAGGTGTATGTATATGAAGGTTGAAAATGAAAAAAATCTTTATGCGGAGTTAGGATTTTTAATTGCTCTCCACCACTCAACCTCGACATCACTGGTCGAAGATTGATCGGGCTTTGAAAGTAGCATTTATTTCACACTGGAAGCATACTTCTTTCAGAATAAATTTCGAGTTTATGGCAGTGATAGTAGCCTCTTTTCCAGTTTACAAGAGTATTTTTTGAGTTTTATTTATTTTTCCAGTTCTGGGTCACCAAAACCAGAATTCAACCCACTTATCTTCAACCTGTGCAAAGCATAGTATTTTTTTAACAGGTTCACTCCCATTCGTTGCATTGCTGAATGTAAAGTTAGAGACACTCATTAGAATGAAAACTTATCAAGTTCATTGATCGCCATAAATAGAAACGGAGAAAAAACTGGAAATACTATTCTCGGCTTCTTTGGAACCGTTATCTCAGTACATAACTAACTGAAGTCTCGACTTCCTCTAATAATTCAAGTATTTTTAGAATTGGGAACCTGTTATTATCAATATCTTGATCATTCTCGCTCTCCTGACCACAGTGTACTTTAGTGAATCTACAGCAGCTTTTTAATAATTGATAAATCATTTTTATTCAGCATGACCCACTCGATTTTTAGGCTCGTAAAAGTTTCAAAGAAATTCCCCCTTCATATTTTGCTCCTTCCATGATTTATTTCACTTTATCATTAACTTATTCAATATTTTTCCATTTATTTTATCAACTTACTTGCAGGTAACCCGAGCTCCGCGAAGGTCTTATTAGAAACTTGACAAACTGAAAACTTGACCAACTAGAATCTTGAAGAATTCAAAATAGGCCTATAACCATCCTCAGTAAACTAAATATATGCAAAATTTCATGTCCAGTAGTTCAGTCGTGTTGATGCGTCATTCGAGAATTTCCTATCCCCTACGTGTATAAGCCAATTCTATTATAGATAATGATTCTACGAGTCGATGAGATTATCAACTCTATTTCTCCAATTTTCTTGAATCATGGAGGAATATCCATTTTCTATGATCGTATATACTGAATAAATTACCTCATCTATATTACGGTGATTGATTTCACAATTCAAATTTTCGGTTTAAATTGAATTTCCAACCAAATCTCACGTTGAATAACGAATCCTCAAGCTATCACTATTATGATAGGCATGAATATTTCTAAATCATTATCATTTTTTCTTAATAGTTTATCGACATTTATGGGATTACAGTATTATATTAGCGAAATAATGAAATATTGCTAGTACCAGAGAGAATGGAACACAGTATTTATGTTACATTTTCTGTGGCTAAAACAAGCATTTGAAGGGAATAGATTCAAACTCTCCAAGAACTCAATCTTTAAGGATTGACCGCTTTTATTAATAAATCACAGTGATTCAATTGAAATGTTTAACTCTTCTATCACATTTATTACGATTGCAATTAATGAGCAACATAACAATGTGGGAAAACAAGCATTCATTAATGCCATTCTCAGTATTATTTCATCAGTTCATTAATTGTTTCATAAATGAGCGAAATTTTAATCCTGAGCTCCAAATTTTGTAAATAGCCATGGAAATGCCCTTTTCAGCTGAATATGTTTCTTTTGTTTAGCCTCTTACCGTGTTTCTTACCATAATTACACCACAAAAAATCACGGGACTCAAAATTCGAGTTCACAAAAACAATACAACAAATCACGGGACTCAAAATTCGAGTTCACAAAAACAATTCAATTTTGCTAAGAACTTCATCTCCCATTTAAACTCGTGAATGAAAATTTGGGGAATGAATTGAAGATTCAAGATTTCTTTATTTCAGAAAACATTTATACAAATGCATAGCATCGTCATAATTAAACATGGTGAATAAAAAGTTTTAATGTAACTGTTTCCGAAAACTGGTTCGATCTAAAAACTGATATAATTGTTACATTCATTGTTCACACTAACAAAAACAAAACCTCTACAAAAACCTAGATTCTATCTATTAGGTACTTGGATTGTCACATACACCCCAACAAATTACGGAACTCATCCATGAAATTTCGATTCATTAACGATGATGCTGTACTTGCTCTCATCAATGGCACGTATTAAAACACGCCGTATTAAATATTTATGAAGCGAAGCGCTTCGGCTACCAATTATCTGATTAAATCTCGATCTAGGCGAGCTCAATTAAACCCAATCACCGATTAAACATTTATATCCGTTTGGTCGAGATTAGGCTTTCATGAGGGTGTCCTACCTAACTCAACCCATGCCATTAAAATACATCTGCAGTGGGATTTGCTTTGAACTGATAGTATTCTTCCTGAAAAACACTAACGCTTCCTATTCAAGCAATGCTGACAGTTGATAGTGAATTTACTGTACCAAACTGTTAGTTTTAATTGAATCTCACTATATCTAATGTGTCCTTTCATCTATAGGTTATGAGAGCAGTCCAGGTTAGGAGTTCCTTGTTGTACACAGAGTGTCCCAAAAGTAAAGTGCCAAACTTTTCTTATCTAAGCACAAGAAAATCATAATTTGATGTTAATACAGACTGGTAGGCTTCCTTGCTATTTACAACAAATTTATGTTTTGCTGCCTCGTAACACACATTTCATTGTATCTCTGCTATGCTTTGTCCGATTCTCATTTTTCGGTGATGACTGATTGTAAATAAAATTTCCTAAAAAAAATTGTTCTTGGTAAATTTCTCTATCTATCACCGTCTTCCCGCAATTATGGATTGAAAGTTTAAAATGGCCGCCATTTTGAATTTTTCGCGAATTGGACAAAGTTGAATATTTTTTCTACAGTTCATCTCTCTTATTTGAACATCTCTATTTTTATAGCGATCGGTTGGATAACTTGGAAGAAGAAAAATATTTTGTAAAAAATAACAAAATGGCGAATATCTCATAAACGAAGCGTTTTAGGAAAAAAATTATTTCACATTTTCTCTTTTGTTTTGACTCATAGAACCTATTCTCGAAGTTTGGCACTTTACTTTTGGGACACTCTGTATACTGTGAGAACAATCATAGGTTCTATCAATATTGATAGAATATTATTTTTGTTAACAGTGATAGACTCTTGAATTCATTTAAGATCATTATTTTTTTATCAATAATAAGTGTGGAGCCAGCTTCTTAAGATGCGAACAGAACGAGTGGGTCACGGTGTAGATTTCGGTTTCGATAGATACCACTAATCAGCTGTTAATTGTAAAAACATTTGAATTCCGGCGTGGTGAACCGAAAATGAGACAACCGTACTGTTGACTCCCATGCTTTACATTAGGTCGATGGAATAAAAACAAGAATCTAGTGACTATAGTGACTATATTTTCAAAGAGATGTATGTAGGAAGGCCATGAAAGAGATGCATGGTTACCGGAACAGGTTGATTAATAAACCTAATCCCTGAATTGAAGATGATGAATCATTTTATAATCAGGAACAAATAATGCTTATCAATATAATATTCAGTTTAAGATTTAGATTTAGATTTCAAATTTCACATGCTAAACACATTAAGTACGAGTATCTTTACAGAGTTGTCCTCAATCGCGTATCACTTCTGGATTAAGAAAGGTGAAACCCATCTGCGAGCAGCTTTGTATCCGAAGCAACTAAATTATTTATTTGGCAGCTCACGACATTGCAATCCTGACGAGGGTCTCTGGGTTCCGGTGTTTCGAGAACGCCACTACAGCACTGTTGTAGCGGGTGCTTCGATTCGGGGGTCCTTTCACGATTGCGTGAGACAGCAACCCCATCACGAAGGTCACGGGACTTACGGCTCGAGGTCGCTTAGAGAATTTCCCCTCAGTGCCCGGTCCTTTCTAAGGTGAATTCTCGTAAGGGGGGGGAATAATGGTGGTGAAAACAACACTGTAAACGCGAGAATGGTGTAGCGTGAGGAGGAGGAGGAGGAGGAGGTAATGATAAGGAGGGGAAGGTGGTGGAGCAGGGTGAGTAGAAGAAAGAGAAATAGGAAGATTAGGGAAAGAAGAAGGAGGTGATGGAGGTGGAGGAGTGATGAGAGGAAGTGTTAGAGTAGTAGTAGTATGAGGTTGAGGAGGAGGAGGTGAAGGAGGAGGAGGAGGAGGAGGAGGAGGAGGAGGAGGAGGTAATGATAAGGAGGGGATGATGGTGGAGCAGGGGGAGTAGAAGAAAGAGAAATAGGATGATCAGGGAAAGAAGAAGGAGGAGGAGAAGAAGGAGGTGATTGAGGTGGAGGAGTGGTGAGAGGAATTGTTAGAGTAGTAGTAGTGGCAGGCGGTTGAGGAGGAGGAAGAGGTGGAGGTAATAATGTGGAGGGGAAGGAGGTGGAGGAGGAGGAGGAGAAGGAGGAGAAAGAGGAAGAAAGAATTAGGAAAAGGATGATGAGGAGTAGAAAGAGGAGTACAAGGATGAGGAGGAGGAGGAGGAGGAGGAGAAGTGAGAGAGAGAGTGTAAAGGTGGTGGAGAAGAAGTGGTTGAGGGAGGTTAGCTGTGAAGGGGTGGGAAGAGGTGGAGGAGAAAGTTAGAAAAGAGTGGGAGGAGAATGAGGAGAAAAAGATGGAGGATATAACGACAGCACTGCGGTAGAAATGCAATGCAACGGATATTGTAAGACTCGTCCGTCGCACGCTAACAATCTCACCTCTGACGATTCCCTCCCTCCCCCTTTATCACAGCCTGGAGGATTTTGGGGAATATTATTAGGGTAAGGAAAAGCTAAGACAGTCACCCCTAACAAGTTTGCAGGTAGCTGTCGTGCCAAAGCGGTTATATCAATAAATTAGTCTCAGATTTTGCACAGAATATATCAATAAATAACGGATTTTGCAGTTCTCGTGTCTGATTTGGGGGTTAATGGATTTAATTTTGTCAATTTGTAGGCGATTTATTGTTGGATTAGTGTGGGTTGATCTGTTCCTGTTGTTTGCATATCTCATAAATACAGTTTGATTTTAAGGTATAATTCAGGGTCGGTTTACCAAGATTTCAAATAATTTTAGATGATTCGATGAATTGTAGAGATATCAACCTAAAAAACTGAATTTTAGGAGAATTCAGTTGAACTCAAAAGGAAATTGTGTAATTCAGGTTAATTCAAGAATAATTTAGGCAAACTCCGGAGGAAATTTAGTGAATGGCTGAATTTTAGAATAAATTGGATGAATTTGATAATAATAATATCGAGTGACCTGGCTGCCTCAGGTCTGGTGTCAGAGCTTTCAGGTCGCAAATGATCAATTTCAGGGCCTCTGACATGATCTAACGACTGCTTTTTAGGTAATTTATAAATTTATCATTTTAGATGCTTTATGATTCATGATTCTTTATTGACTGATACAATAAGTACATCATCAACATGATAGGGAGGGAAAAAAATAAGGTAACCTTGTGCTATTCCTCTCCCAAATTTAGATAAGGTTACACATAGTCCGAAATAGGTTATGTGTTGTGGTTGTAACTTCACAAAATTTTTAGTCCTTAATTATTTTCACAACGTAGATTGATCTGATTAGAACTTGGGTGGACGTTAGAGGAAATCATGAAAGTTATTATCTACTCTCCTTCTACAGCTTCAACTTCCTTGTTTTGCTTATGCGATTCTTGTTTCCACTATATTCTATTTATAAAATGAATGATAATAATGTGATTAATTTATGTATTTTAAATCTTTCTCGATCTACAAAATGAATTTCTCTCACTTAATAAACTTACAATTTATTGTGAGAATTTAACTCACAATATCACATCTTTGGTAGAGAGTTAGTGGGGAGGATATTTTAATATTCTTTCCGAAGAATGGACATTGATATGTTCAAAGCTCCGCCAATTTATGTAGATGCATAACAACATAATTATTATCGATAGTTATTACAGATTGCTTTTTCATATCATATACAGTTCAATAATTATTTTCTTAGTCTATATTATGTAAATTCATCTATAATTTTGCTGTATTGTAAGCTATTGTATATAAGTGTATAAGCCAGTATATATTGTAATCTAAATAAATAAAGTACTCAATCAATCAATCAATCTTCACTAAAACTTGATCAAAGCCCATAATCCTCCGCCTAAAATGACCACTGGTACTTGGGGATGTTGACCGCATATTTTCCCAATTCATTGATCTAACAAATAAAATAATTCATGAATTTTTTCTCCACTTTCTTTCATCCCATTTCGATTGCGTGCTATTTCTTATTCCTTATTCCATTACTGTTACCTTCGCCTGCAACCATAAATTCACTCAAAGAATGAGCAGTCAAATTCCTAATTTACTTCAGTTTTTTATCGAGCATATTTGAATATTTCTCTCATTCGAATGCTAAACTGGAATAATTTTTTCATAGCGGTAGCCTAATACCGGACCCCTCACGGATTCCTAGCCTATTGAGGTCTTAGAGGAATAATTTATATTCTGGCTTTAAACCTGTACACTGAATAATGGCTAACCTTTCTATAAAACAAAGAATTTACAGCCTTTATTCATTACCTCAGAAAGGATCGTAGGATGAACTCCGTAATTCGAGTAGTGAAGGTTCATTCAACTCTGATCCAAGAAAATAAGTCAATTCAAATTAGAAGTCGATTTTCTCCTTTAATGTCCTTTATTGTGTGGGGTGGCTCTATGAGAATAGCTTCATCAATTAACAGTCATTATATAAAAATATTCGTGATGGATCGGTATCCACCTTGAACTATAAATCAATATATTGTAATCAGCATCAACAACCCGCTCATTACTCACGCGCAAGCCTGGAAATAATTGGAAGTATCATCTTCAACAAAAAATGAATTGGACAAGATAAAAATGACCTTTCATTCCATTCGAAATCTTCAAAATGGCCTTTCTGCGACCTTCAAAAGCTCCCCGCTCTTTCAAAACTTGAATTGATTGCCATTTTCAGATTGGGTTTTATTGAGTTGCACCTAATGAACCAGGTCTAAGAGCCTTTGAGTTTAATAATTGTAAAATGCAATCTTGAACATTGGGTACAAATTATGATAGTAGCATGGAATTCAACTTCGATAGCATTTCTAGAACTGTATATTTCTTCATTAAAATCGCATAATGTAAATATATTATAATACATGTATTCCAATAAAATACACGATATGAGCAAACAAACATGCTACTTTGGTGGGATTTGAAGCCAGGAATTTTCTTGATAGCGGTTTATCAAATTAAAATGAATTTTACATCAACTTCTCTCATACAGCAGTATGCCTACTGGGAGAATGCATGATATACTGTATGTCATTCTTTCAATTCTTTCACAGCGAAGTAATGGCTCAAACATAATATGAATGCTTCTAAAGATTCTACCTGATTCACAAAATCTTGGTTGATAATCCAAGTCAAACCCGATTCTACAAAAATTGAGTAGATCATCCTGAAATCTCCGACAAGAATATAATTTTTAGAATGGTACGTCTCGATTGTCTTTCTGTTTCTTCCGATTCGGAATTTTTTCTTATGCCATACGACTCATATCGGCTGTTCTGGTCACAAAATACGGCAAATCTGAAATAATATGAATGCCTCCCCTGATTCTACAAAAAACCTGATTTTACAAAAACGAAGTGAATCGTGAAAGACCTGGACCAAATCGAACTTGATCGGTCTGTTTGTAATCTGAGACGCTGCGTCGTCATTACTTATCTCAAGTGGAAGATTAATGGAGCTGCTCAGATGGAAAGCAAAGAGTTGAAGGAATGACATGAGAGAAGAAGGAGAACAAACAGTTCATAAAAAATGGACAAACAACCGTCGAAACGAATGGCAAACGAGAGGTGAAAGGAGAAAAGCGAGAGGACGGGCAGAAAAAGAGTGAATCTCTTGTCCTTAATCCGCGCTATTAATTGTAGATGAATGTAGGCCATTTATCTGTGTAAGGTGGGTGGGAGAAAAAAATAAGAGTATACAAAAATGAAAAAGAACACGGCGAAAATAGAGAAGGATAAAGAGGAGACTGCGGAGAGATTGACAAAAAGAGAGTAGTTGTAGAAAAAAGGGGAAGACGAATAAAGAGGAAAAAAGATGAAGACGTGAAGAAGAAAAGAAGAAAAGGGAGGGAGTAGGTATTGGAGAAGAGGATTAAAGGAGTAGTGAAATAGAGGAGTAAAGAGGGAAGTTGCAAAGACAACTCGCAGAAGAAAAGGGCAGTGAATTATATTATTAGAGAAATTACAGTAGAAGAAAGGGTGGCAAAAGAGAAAGAAAGAGTATGGAAGAATGGAAAAAGGAGAGGGTAAGTAAAAATTACAGAGTCATGGAGGGGGAATGAGGAAGATAGAAAAAAGAAGAAGAAGAAATAATTCAGCAGAATGGAAAAATAAAGTTGAATAAGAGGTGGAGGAGTATTGGGAGGAAGAGAATAAGATGAGAAGACATGAAAAAACATCATGAGAAGTGGACAATAATGTATGTAGAGTGAAGAGCAATGGTGATACCAAGACAAGAGGGGGGGACCATGAAGGAAGGAAACATAATGGAAAGGAGAATAAAAATAAAATTAAAATGAAGATGAAGAGGAGAGGACAGAACCCTCGAGGACGATTTGAAAAGAAGGAGGAGGGAGTGGTGAAGGAAGAATAGATGTTCAAGAAGAAGGAGAAAAGCAAGAAAATGGTACTGGTGGAGAGGTTGGTGGAGGTGAAGGAGTAGAAGGCGGAGAAGGATGAGAAGGAGGAGAAGGGGGAGATGGATGATACGGTGGAGAAGGAGGAGAGGAAGAGAAAGAGGATGAGGAGGAGTATGAGAAATTCTAGTAAGCTAGATGAGAATGCACGATTGTCAGGAGAAGATGGAAAAGAAGAAGAAGAAGAAAGAAGAGTAGTAGGAAAAAAGGCGAAAAAGGCTAATGACAAGACATCGGACAAACAATAGATTTCTTCTTGTATATATAGAATTATATAAAAGGGAAACACATATATACATAGCCAACAGTCGGAATCGTCGAAAGCGAAATTGAGAATTTATTTAGTTGGCCCTAATGCAAAATTGCTCGAATCGCGCTCAACTTTGCACTCAAACTGTCAGCCGACAATCGCTCTCACTCACTAATCCCAAATCCCACCTCACATTCATTTAAAACTGTCAGGATTTAATACAATCAACATCAATGCTTTCCCTTCAATCTATGCTGACATTTCCAAGTGAATTCAGTGTAGGCGAGAGGTGAGGATTCGTTCGTTCTATTCTCATCCCATGTCTAAATCTTCGCGAATTGCTTTGTTTATTGATGGAAATTTATCAGCAATTTTAATTGTTGATGAGCGGCTTACATTGTACGGATTTTAGAGTGTTGCCAGTTTTCTGCTGAATTTGAAGTTCTGGCATTAGTTATTAATGGGAAGCAGATAGCGTTTTGAATTTTCCATAAGCGGATTTTGAACACAACATACTAGAGTTTACGTGGAATACATGGAAATTTACATCGATGTACATTCCAAATATCAGTGATTTGAGTACATTTGGGAAATCAAAGTTGGGGAATGGAAGCTTAAATCCTACACGTGAAATTTGGAAAATTTTCTCTTACGATGGAAAACTTCTGCATCAAAAGCTTGAGATTTTTTTGGAAATTTGAAGTAGATTCGGACGGAAGCTCTCGATTAAAGTCCGGCTTTTTGAAGACATAGAAGCGATTATGTTTTTTCAATTTCCAGGCTAATATCCATCTTATTACTAAGGCATTTTCCCAAAGCAAAATGTAAACATTCACATTCAAGCAGTGAATAAATATAAATCACTTAAGAGATTGAGATTAATCATCATTCCACTTGAGGAAATAAATATCCATTGTATTATCCCAAAAATGATGTATGAATCAAGATGTTATTGTCTTCTTATTCAAAAGTGAATTTGAAAAACAATGAATTCAAATGTTTTCAACCATTATACAGGTTGATTCTTCTTTCACCCTCATTTAATCATTATTTATTTATTTATTGGATAGAGTAAGCAATACAGTAGTCGGTAAAGAAAAAACAAGCTATTGCCCAAAACTTCTCCAATTTCCTAATTTTGTCTTAAATTGTCCAAATATTATATAGGTTATGTCCATTTCATTATACACTAATTCAGATAGATTAATAATAAAACTTCCGTAAAAACATAAAACAAACTTCAAATTCACAAAATAATTCTATTAAAACACATAAATTTTGTGCTCGAAAATATCACGTCCACCAAGATAATCATGAGATCATGCGCAATTATTGTTGTTCCATTTGTTATCAAGAAACTTTGTATTGTAAGATAATAGTTTCATTCATCATTTAACGTATTCATTAAACCATAGTTTATCATCATTAAGTGCATAGAAGGTACAGACTTTATGAGGTACACTCAGTGAGTATGGAATATTTACATTCTATACTCACTGGGTACATTTATCAGCACTCATGTTTTCTTTCATGTATTATTAAACCCAAAACATTGAAATAAATCTGCTGTGTTCTCTAGCGAAAATGTATTCAGTTCTTAACTTCAACTATTGGTTCGTACATAAACATAACAGATTGGACCATTCCAAACGATAACAGGAAAGCCAGTCATCTTGTTTGGCTACTAGCTTGTGAATCATAAAGATTTCCCTCAGTTTCCTCTCAAAGCATGAATCTTATCTCAACCAGCCTGAGCCAAACGTTTGTGACCCAGTCTTCGTTCCCGCTCATACTCTCATTCTTCTTCTACTTCTTCTACTTCTTCTTCTTCTTCTTCTTCTTCTTCTTCTTCTTCTTCTTCTTCTTCTTCTTCTTCTTCTTCTTCTTTTTCTTCTTCTCGGAGCTTATGGCAATGTGATGATTTGCTGGGTCGAAACAGTCATGTTTTTGTTAATTTATTGTAGTAGTATTTGGAAACGATCCAAATATCAGAGGAAGACTCCCCACGGCTAGAGCGTGATCTTTGTATATCTATATCTTATCACTATTATCACGGTCATCCACTCATACGTTATATCGATATTTTATCTTTATGTATATTGCCGCAAATCCATTCCTTTCACTCTCTTTCTCGTCTACATTGTTCTCTTTCCGCTGCTTTCACTCTCATTCTATTCTCTCTCATTCTTGATGTTTCATCTCTCATTCACTCATTCATTCGTTCATCATTTGATTCCTGACCTCCGTCTCCAATGCGCAAAACGTAACAACTTTTCTATCCTAGTCTTTCTCTCTTTTTCCCCTGTATTCCCCTGTTTCCCCTGTCTCTTTCGTCTTCATATGCAACTTTCTCCCTTTCCTCCTGACCCCTCTTTTTCCCCTGTATATCTTTCGTCTTCATATGCATCTCTCTTCCTTTCCTTCTGTCTTATACTAACCTCCTTTCTTCCTCCCCTACTTTCTTCGTTTCCTCCCCTCTTCATCTTTTCCTGCCTTTGTCTTCTTTTTTCGCCCCTTTTTCTCCTGCCTCCTCATAGTAACCTTCATTTTTTATACCATCTTCATCTAATTCTCATTTTTCGCTAATCCTTAATCTTAATCTAATTTTACCTTATTCTTATCTTCCACCTCTTCTGTCCTTCCCCTCTTCCTCTCCTTCTTCTTTTCCCTCTTCTCCTCCTTTTCTCCTTTTTCATCTTCTCCTCCTCATAATTTTTCTTCTTCTTCTCCTTCTTAATACAATATTCTATCTTCTTCCTCATCTTATCCTTTCTCTTAAAATCTTCTCTCTTTTTAATCTATCCCTGCTCCTTCTTCCTCTTATTTTTCTACTTCGCCTTCTCATCTATATCCATCGTTATCGCATCAATATTTCGTCCTCTCTCCTTATCTACTTTCCCTTGTATTCTTATCCTATTTTCATATCACCCACTTCCTCATCATAGTATTGTTTCGACAAATATCATCACATTCCACTCTATTTTCCCAAGTCACTTCTCAAATCTTCTTACCCCTACAGTCATCTTATTTCTTCTTTCTCTCTCATTCTTCTCCTCTCCCTTTATTCATCAATCCAAGAATCTTCACCCTTCCTTCTTATCCTTCTCCTCCTCTTCCTCATCCCTCCTATTCCTCCCCTCCTCCTCTCACTCCTTCTCCTTCTCCTTTTTCTCCTTCTCCTCCATTTCCTCCTCATTTAATCTCCATATGCCCGAATACTATTATAGACTAGATTGTGTAGATGTGGACTGATGAATGAATCAGCTCAGATCCATTCATTCATTAATGTCAACGTTGTGAGATCGCATCCACCGCAGCGTAGATTTACTGTTTTGGCTAGCGAGCCGGCTTTTTCCTACATCTACGATCATCGACTTTATTGCTCATAACAAAAGACATTTGTTTGGTGATTTGGCTTGTCCTCCAACCACTCCACATCTGTTCTTAACTTCAAACTAATTGGGTTTTCATTGTTATCTTGCCCGGTTTATTCGTGACACTCTTGAATTATTAATCTCGCCACACATGAATTCAGATTGTTCCACTCTCACTCTCTTATTCTTCACTGTTTTATTCTAGTTCTTACTACTGTTCCAAGTATATTATAACTACGAGTTCTCATCACTTCATATATATTGCTTCTAATCTGTCTTTTTCTCACTCCACGAGTTCAGCGCTTGCTTCACAGAGCAAATTTTCAGTAAAGAAGGACAGTGTGTAGACTACTCACTACTGGATGATTTTAAATCTATGTCAAATATTTTCTCGGTCTTTGAATACAATGCAACTGATTTTTGATGAGTATGTCTCTCAGTAAAATCTACCTTGTAGTCTGGAATCACATAGATTGATAGCTGTCTTTTAGATTTACTATGCTCCTCTTAAATGGGAATCAGGTGAAGTTGGATTATTATATTATACGAGTAAATGATATCTTCCTCTTCTTCTTTTTCTTTCTCTACGTCTCCCACTCCACATTTTTCTTCTCCTTCTTAAACTAATGCCTTTTCCTATTTCAATCTCTTTCCTTCTTCCCCTTTCATCGTAAAGAGAAAGTGCTGGTACTCCAATTTCACGTGTGTATGGAGAATAAGTTGATTTAGTAAATCCAATACAACATAATTTAGTTATTGGAATGTCGAATTCTTTTACCTTTTATGATCTCATAAAATTAATGATTGTACTGACAAAGATACTAAAAATAGAATAATAATTGAGATTTGTGGTTACAATCCTTGCAAATTTTCCATTCAGTAAGCTCGACATTGAACTTGGATTTGCAAGGACATAGCAAATCATTATTGGTATTGATCTGAGAGGAACCGTTATATAATCTTTTAATGGAATATCTCATTCGAGTTATAGAGGCTGATAGATTGAATGGGATACCAATTTTGCTTCGATCAGTATGAATTATAGATGAATCAATTCTCGTTTGCCAATTTTCTATTGTTACTTGTGACTTCAAGGTCGTCAGACGTCTATTTAGATGCACTTATTATCAATTTGTCTGAATATTATGAAAATTGTATGCCCATCAATGTGAAAAAGAAAACATGAAATTATGATCAGTTTGCTTATGCTTGTAAAAAGCAAACTCAACCAGTAGAATATTGGGCTCAATAAATGCTATGTTACTTGTTAGGAGATTCAATTACCGGTTTGACTATTAATGATGATTGATATTTGAAATGAAATGAATTGCAATTTGATTGAATGTTTCTATGATTGAATGTTTGATAGATCTATTCTTGGAAAAAAATTCATTACTCATTAATCATGGAACCAGAATAGCAAAATCGATTCACAATCACTGTAGCCTATCTTCTCATAAGGTTACAAGTTAACTGAAGGACTCGATTATTAACTATGTTAGGTTCAGAATAACAATAATTGATTTCTTTCTCATATCATTTTCAGAATGGATTAATCTCAAGCAAAAAGATATTTATTTTACTTAAAAAAATACTAATCTTAGGTCTAGGTAATGTATTTTGGCTTTGGCTTCAATGTGACTGTAGAAAACATTATCAGATGCTTAAAAATGAATTTTAACTGTCTCTTCTTTTAAAACTTATTCAGTATGAGTATAGTAGGGTACGTTCAATAAAACTCTCAATTAGATTTCTAATTATATTGTTTGAACAATAATTGTTGAAGTTATCAACCACACAATGTATAATTACGTGTATTATCAATTGAATCCCAACATTTTCCAATTTATTATAATTCACCGTGGTTTTATGATTGATCCTTAAAGCCTACGCTTTTAACCATAAACAAATTCAATCAGTTTATTTGAAACTATAGGTAAACATCAACTCCCAGACCCTCTTGAGGGAGAAACTAGTCACGTGGCCCAGATAAAGCTAACAGAGATGACCTGTACTCTTCAATAGCCCTACAGCAGTGAAAAAATTGTGACGAATTGCATCGCACACCAAGTTTAGCTCGGCCCACTACTCCGCGACGTTCTACTTGATATGAGTTTTCGAGATTATTTTTGTCGGTAATTATTTTCGTGTCAAATTTTAATTTAGCAAAATGATTCGCGTCAGGCTGGTTGCGAGTTGGCGTCTTTGAAAATGATGTGGAACGTCACACCTGCTCACTCCAAGTGTTGAAGCTGCTCGCTATTCTGGGCCGTCATTAGTCATAAGACATACAACTCTGGGTATGTAGCAGAATCATTCAACGTCAGTGTTACAAACATTCCATAAATTTCATTTATTTCAGGAATTTGGACTATGAGTTCAACTTATAGACTGCTTGAATGATCAGAAATATCATTGATAAATAGATACAAACTAAGTATTAACAGTGCATACTAACAGTGCAAAGTCAAACTTCTATGGTTTTGCATATAGTGCAAGGGTATATGTGTCAAGTATTTGTCATAACATAGTGACAATTTGAAAAAATAATATGGTGCAGGGTTTATGAGAAATTTCTAGCTTATATAAATTTTTGGACAAAAATGAGACTTGAAATCTTAACATTAAAAACATAACCTGTTTTTGTACATGTAATTTATTATCAAAATTTGGGAGTAGAATAGTTTTGGGCCAAGCCTGTTGTTCCATCCCAATCATATTCATATCCACAAATTAATAAATAGGATGAATAACTCAGTAGCTCCTGTCATCTGCTGATAGATTCCAAAAATACATTTTGGAATTACTTTTGGCCAATCATAGGGTAATGTGCGGAGCTAGAAAGTATATCTATTACTATTAATTTTCAACCATTGAGATTGAAATTTCTCTTATTGGATAGTAATAATTTTCAATAATATTTTACTTTAATACTAATAAAATTTTTGAAATTGAGAAAATCATTGAGAACGAACTTTTGCTGATTGGATGGTAAAAATCTCCAATAATAATCTACTTGGATATTGATTCAATTTTCAAATTGAATACCGATGAAATAAAAATGGTCAACCACTGAAATAAAAAATTCTATAATTAATTCTGAGATGGTGTTATGGTTTAATTTCGTCATTCTTCAACTCTACATAATTCTGTTATTATTCAGTTAAAATCATATAGTTGGATATTTTGATATCTCACTAGTTCCATCTCAAACCTCGTTAACCTAGACCTGATTAAATGAAAAGAGTAGCACTCATTTTCCTCTCACAAGGATGAGATTCTTACAGCTACATTAAGGGGAAAGCACTCAGAATTTTTCATAAGGAATTTTCCGACTTCCATCTCTAGACAAGGAGTGTTAGGAGGAGAAAGGAGATCTTAGGGCGGAGGACTTCCCTTGCAAGGGGAGAGGGGAATCTTTGATGGTTGGAGGAGAAGCATAGTCAGATGGAGGCAGGATAGAAGAAAACTTGGCCTCAATTTACAAATGAGGAAAGCTTTGTTTGTAATGGTGGCTGTTCTTTTGCAGATTTTCAGTCTCGCCGACAATGGGCCGCAGTCGCAGACGACATGAATAATCTAGATTCGCTGCAGCGGGAGTGCAGCATGGCATACCTCATTAGGATGCCTGCAAAAGTGGGCAAAGACTTCACCTTCGTCGTGTCGTGCTTCCATCTTTTGTGCCGCGTTAACTTCACTCTGTTTTCCTTACAATTTTTGTGAAAAGCTCTGCAAATAAGTGGAGTGTAGTGAAACATTATTAGGTGAATGGGAAATTTGAGTGTTGGTTCTGCAGAAATGAGGAATGTCTGTTGTTTGTTAAGTTGTAATGAAGCATGTAATGAACCATTGTGCGAGTGAATAGTAGATTTTTGCTACTGAAGTAGTTGACAACTCTCCATATTTCATTTAATTTCATTCATAAATACAATTAAAAATCATTTATCAATGACTGGGAAAGAGCAACAGGCTGTTATTGATGTTGCTCAGCGATTAATTTGAAGCAGAAAATAGTGATGAAGAGCAGGTGAGATAAGGTAATAAAATTATGAAATTGAGTAAAAAGGAAGAGTAAGAACAGAGAATAATTTATTACAGAGGAGAAAGGATTTTGCATCAAGGAAATCATGAAAGATAAGAGCAAATTCAAAGGAGGTGGAGAGGAGAGACATGTATGAAAATATTTCTTTTGATGGAGAGATAAAGTAATGGAGGGGAATACAAAAACGGTAGAAGATTAATTAAGAATGAGGAAAAGTCAAAAGTTGTAGATCATATTGTTGGTGATAAGAGAGGGAGAAAAGAAGTAGAATTTGTATTCAATTTTTTTAAATAAGTGCAATATTTCGAAAGTTTTCAATTTATGATACATTCTGTGATTCATTTGGAGTATAATATCAACCTTCAAAATTTTAAATCATCATTTCTGGACCGAAAATCAAGTGACGAAGCAGTGTGTGACTATATAACCTTATCTTTTGGACAACATTAACATTTTATCAAAACTTTTGGAGGAAAATAGTACAGGCTCAGCCTAGTTTTTCCTCCAATGTCATAATTGTATCATGATTATAGTATTTTATACAATAAATAAATAAATAAAAATAAAAAAATTGAGAAGAAGAAAAGAAGTTGAGGTGGAGGAGGTGGAAGAAGGAGAAAGAATGATGAATGAAATTATACCTGTAAACATATACATAATGGTTCTTGTTGAATAATAAGGAAGAAGGTTGGATGAAAACTATAACTGCTAACATGTACAATCATACAATCATAGGCCTTATCGTGTTTGGCTTGAGCATGTGGTACTTTTCTTAATGTTGTGCAACTCTCAATGTTTAAATAAACAATTCGTGATGATGCTTGATTATCACTGTATGACAGTTTCAACAATATTGCAAAGTAGATGTTATGTATGAGAATGAGTCAACAATGAATACACTAATAAATAGGAAATTATACAATCATAGTGCAGGATAATATTATAGAAAAATAGGACAGAAACAAATCAAAAAAAGTGAGAAAGGACATAAAAAGGGGAGAAACGGTTATGCTTATAATTAGTATTGAATAAAACATTAATTTCAGCCCAAATTTGATGAAAAGGTTCGTATCAATTTCTGATTCTTTCTGGTTAATGATAACCAGTTTTTGATACTATCTGATCTCATTATTGTAATGTAAGTTTATAGATAGTATAATTCGGCAGTTATAGACGAATAAACATTGATTACTCTCTGCTTATCACTTCATAGAAATGTTAGTACGTCAGTCGGAAATGGAACTCTGTTTTTAATCCCCACTGACTCAAATTAATCCTCCAAAACTCCGGAAGCGTACATGTTTGCTTATTCAGCGTACCCCCCAACCCCACCGGCTCCATTTGAGGGCTCCTCCTCCCTCTTTCGGGGGTTCTTCGTCCCCTTCAGGGCGTTCCTCATCCCCAAGAGTGCTCTTCTGTCGAAAGCTTTCATCTTATCCAGTCTTGTTTGCTGGAGAAGTTTTGGCCGAAAGTTTTCGTTGGGGCAACATCGCCAGAAGGAGCCTTGTCCTGGACATGTGTGAACTTGGGCCTAGGCCTATATGTGAGATTGGACTGCTACACTCCCATGATGGATTGCAGACTGGATTCGGATGACGTCATGGTCATAAATTCAATTATAGAGTTATCAACTCGAACTCTGTTAGTTTATAACTTATAATACTAATGAAATTGAAATTGAATTTTATTCTTCTCTGTTCAAAATAATTGACTACAATGAGAATGAAGAAGGCTTGTCACATGGACTAATTCCTGTGTTTGTAGAGCGAGCTATATAGTATTGAAACTAAATGAGTAAGTATCTGTCTAGAAAAGGGTGACAACCTCCCAAGCTCTATCATAGTTGGTTGATTTCCAGCCTAACAAGTCAGCAATATGATACTTTGCTTGAGTAGTCCTGAATAAAATAGTGTATACAACGGTTTCACTCAGTCTATAGCCTAATGCACTCGTGAGATTTATTATAAAACCGTTGCATGAACTACTATCAACAGCTACTGTCACATTGTGGCTTTGTCAGATGTTCTTATAACGATCCCTATCTAGTAGGCTACTCAGCCTATTGTCACAAGGCATATTACTCTCGAAACATTTTAAAACTCTTTTCCAAGGTCTCTCATTGTTCGTGAAAATATTTCTAAAAAAGATCCAGGAACATCAATATATTTTCAGCCGTATTTCGCTCTCAACATCAATTATTTCACTGAATACTTTCGATATACAGCTTTGATGTTTTATGTTGTTCATGAATTTTCTTAGTCTATATCGTACCTGAGAAAACTTCCATACTGGATTGTTACTGTAGTATTCTGTTCTAGTACGATTCATCTCTCATAAATCACAACAATGCTTTCAATCCTCCAATTCTGACTGTTTTAGAGTTCACTACAGTGAATTCACTGTTGGGCTGACAGCATTCCTCACATCAATAACTTTAAAACTTCCCATTTAACCAATGCTGTCAGTTTGAAGTGAATCTTACTGTATATGGGTAGGCTGCAGATTTCGATCAGCTGTAGTGGTGGGCATAATACCCATATACGGGCTGTAACAGCAATATTCACTGGGTCGGTTCAAGTTGGCTCTATAGAGCGGGCATAGAGCGGACATAGAGCTATAGAGCAGCAACTCTGAGCTATTGTTCGCGATCAGCGTTCAGAGACGATTGAATGTGCAATGGACCGACAACCGGAGGCCTCGCTAAACGTCAAACTGTGCTACTGTATAATAGTGAGGCCTCACTAGACTCCATGATATCCTGCAATACATAAAGGTATAAGAGATATAAGAGCTCTAAATTAACTACTTACCATAATAGGTTCATATACAGTACTAGTTATCTTTTCGGTGAGAAAAAAGCATTTGATTGTTTACATGTAAGTTTGGGTTACGCACACCTTCCCAATTCTCCTCCCCAATAGATAACAGTAATATTTATTATAGTCAATTTTCTTATAAGAATGGACAGGTTTAGCGGCTTTAAGAAAATCAATTGAAAGTTCAACATGACTACTAATACAAAAATGGTCAGTAATGCTTGTTTTGATAATTGAGCTAATTACATTATCAGGATTAAAAGTAGAGTTTTTTAAAAAAATATGATCAATGCATGATTCGGTGCTGCCATGAACTCTGGTAGGCTTATTAATATTAAGAATTCAAACCATTCAAGGATAGTGTCCTGAAATAATCGCTGGAAATGATGTTATTATCATTTGAGTGAATATTGATGTCATCTGCAAAGATTATATTAGCTCTATTTCTGAGAGATAGCAAACATTCATCTAAGCTGTTCAGAAACGTATCTACCTTCGATGCATGCGATCTATAAACAGGGTTAATTATTGTTATCTTATCTTTTACTCCTGGCACTTGTACATCCAAGCAGACAGAGCTTCAGTAATTTCACAAGTTAACTCGTCTACGATTAAGCTATTTTTGAAAAATATACAGACTCCGTCACATTTGTTAATTTTACCTAACTTATTTATTACTGAATATTCGTTCAAGCTGAAATTGAAATTATCATCATCAACCACCCATGTTTCAGTCGGAATAATTATAAATGGAAATCAACTGAGCAATTACTAATTATATAGGAAAAATCGTCAAAGTTTTTATTCAAGTTTCTTATATTTAGGTGAATTATATTAAGAAAGGAGTGTCTATTCTCTAACTGGTTTAAGGTATCATTAATGAGATTTGAACATTACTTCTGAAAAATCTAGAAGGAAAATTGAAATTTTGGCTTCGAAGTGCACGAGATTGATATTTTTAAAATCTACGTGCAAAATTTGGAGATATAAATCATTCCCGTTTTTGCCGGTATGCAATCCACAAGTTGACATGTTTTGATGCGAACAAACGAACACACGAACACACGAACACACGAACAAACACAACCCTACTCTATCTTATTATATAGATTATTGTATGTAATAAGACGCATAACCTAGATACATTTGGACAGTTGTATAAATTACAATTGGAACCGTTTTGGGCGTGAGGAGCCTGTGGTACTTTTCTGTAAGTTGTGTAATTCTAAATGATCAAATAAATAAATGAATAGTTCTGCGATCATCATAGACTAACCAAATATACTACCTCTCTCTTATCTTTGATAATACTGAATGCATAGAGAGACCTCTCTCAAAGTCAGAGATATGCTAGAACGAATGATACGGGTAGCTTCATTGATATTCTTGACTTGAGTTGAATCATGATTCAGTAGCTTAATAGAGTAAGCATTGTCAAACGCGAATACATACCTGTATAGTTCTATATTACAGTTGAGCTATAGACTATCAGAGGCATACAGGTAGAACGATGAGTTGGGATGCTTACTTTGCAAGTCCATTACAGCTAGTATTGGTTGAAAACTTCATGAGCCTTATTTTTAATTAAAGGTCAACTTCAAAACGTAGATACATAAAACTTGAAACCACTGAATTTGTTGTTGTTACTTTATTTATGACCGTGTGTCAATTTTAAGCTCTCTAATCACAAGTCTTCCTCTCTAAAGTCTCCTTTGACTCTTCTTTTTTCTTTTCTCCGATAAGCTACGTGGAGAAGTGTCGATAAGCTAGTCGACAAACCTTTGAGAAAGCTGTGAGAATTATTGTATAGTCGAGGAAAAGTCTTGAAACATACTCTTTAAGTTCATTATCAAATTTATGTATCAAAAAAGTAGGAAAGAAGAAGAGATATCATTCTGTAGTTGGAGAGAAGAGAACTGGGGTGGAATTGGAAGAGGGGAGATGATGAGAATTGTGAAAAAAATAACTAGGGAAAGCCATGAAATAAGATTCTTGGAAGAAGTAGGGAACATGTAAAAGACTAGGAAAGAGAACTGTTGGATGTAATGGGGAAGTGAAATGTCGAAAGGAGAGTACCTCTTTGAAATTTGAAGTGTTTAGTGCGAGTATAAAAACAAATTTGAAGTCAAGTATCATGAACAAGAAGTATACCAATAACTATTGGGAAGAAGAAAATAGAGTAAAACACAGAATTGAAGAAGGAAACATACGTTTGAAACCTTTCAAAAAAAATGTGTGGAAATCTGCATGAACGAGTGCTGTGGGAAGAGTTCTAGGGTATTCGATTATGGGATGGGGATGGAAAACGGTTTGGATGATAGTTGTGGTGGGGGGTATGGGATTATACAGAGGCTTACAAACATCACACGCTTGCCCCCCTCTCACTGATCCTCCCCCCACTACACAAAGAGGGCTCCTGGATTAACCTGAGCTAGTGGACCAGACCCCGACTGTTGGAACCCCGCTGAATCCTTTGTCTAGTTGGTAGCCAACAATAGACTGGCATCTACCTATAATAGAGCTGCCAGTATGGTACTGGCTTTGGAAACAGGAATATCTAGGATATGGGAAATAATATTCAACAGTAGTCAGACTACCAGCATGGTGCTGGCTATGGAAACAGGAATATCGGGGATATGGAAAATAATATTCAAGTTGAGTTTAATGCTTAACGAATGAGTTAATGAGTTTAACCAGAATTCGACTATTGTTTTCGGACTCTATCAGATTAATTGATTAGTTTTGAAGGAATAAGATTGGTCAGATGACCCCCATTCGTAGTTTATTGGAATTGGATAGAAAATAGTTTTTGAATTGGTCTGACTCTAGTTTCAATCGGATGAATGATAATCGTCTATGTACTATTGGTTTTCTATAAGTGTTTATTTATCTAAAATGAATATAAGACATAACAAACACAGGCTCACCGAACTCCATCTTTAAACTGGAAACCGTACATCACCCAGTAGCTACCGTCATCTTGCGGCTCATTTCTCAAATACATTCGGAATCAGACAGAAGTGAGTGGGCGGAGCTTAAACGCTTGCTAGCTGAGAAGTTGTACACCACCTAGTAGCTACTGAAATCTACCGGCTTACTTCTCAAATACATTCTCCATAAATGTTGACCATTCAGGAGAGAGTAGACTTAAGAATGTGCTTGGATAGAATGTTTTACTACACAGTGGTTGCTGTCATCTATAGAACTTGGAACTATATTCGTTGACCAATCAGAAGCGAGGAGACTGAGTTTCAAAACAAAATGTTCATCATTCTTGCTCTGTTCCTGAACATATTATCTGGATTTCATATTTTTATTTGTATTTGGTTGTGAAGTTTTCCAAATACATTAGGCAGTGTGATTTCGATTCTGTGAATGATTTTTTTCCAATTGCAAAGAATTACTTGTGCCTTTATTTAATTATATTTCAGACAAGACTAGTTTCTTCTGAACTTGCGTTTATCAAGGGTCAAAATGAATATAAATTTTGAATTGTATTTCTAATATCATGTACATTTTATTAATTTTATTGCCTGTTTGTATTTTAATGGAAAAACATGGAATCAAAATTATCCACTCATTGATTCTGATTTTTCCATTCACTGATAAAGATTTTGTACGGTAATGTAAATTTAATGATAACTTATTGCATTATTAACTCATGCTTTTTTCTCTTCCACAGGTGAGTATTATTGCCTGAGTTCGAGCACTATCAATCTGTGAGTAGACATTATTCAAGTACTGTATACGATTCAACAAGACAAATAAATTTAATGAACAATTCTGTATTTCCTAGCATCAACATCATGTTGAACTTTTTTATTTTATTCTACTTCGCTTCAATCATTCCAGTAGCTTGGTGGGATTAACCCAAATTCTTCCATAATATTCAGTTGTATATAAGTTGAAATATCATATAATCGTTAATTACATAATTCATTTGCTATTTCAATATCATTTAAAAGATGTTTTACATCACATTCATTGAAATCAAGTGATCACAAAAAACCTGGGCGATATTGGGGTAGCCCCCAGGTTTCATCATTTTCCTTTTGTTCATCAAATCGATAACTTATTTTATGAGTAGTACACATGACATTCATAAAACTGTCCAATATTTCGAATAATAGAGATTCATTTCCATTAAAAACGGAAATTTGTCATTAAAAACCGATCTGTGAATGACATTTCAAATTAAGTGTTCATACAGCAGTTTCATGAATGTTTCATTAAATGCTCTATAGCTACTGCTAACCAGTAAGTATAGAATGTACGATTTATCTATAGAATTTATCACATTCTATACTCACTGCTGCTAACTATTTTACAGCAAAACTCTATAAACTCTTTCTTAGCAAAACTCTTTCATTTTCATTTTTTAATTTTGGGCCCATTACACGTATGCATCAAACGCGGTATGCTATTAACACTGGTATTACAGCTATACCCCTCCAGAGATCCCTTACACAAACCAATTCCTTCTTTATTTCACATGTTCTGTATCGTAACTTGGCTCGTCACTTCCCACATCACATAGTATTTCAGGACGTCTCGAAATCCTTATTTAAATTGAAATTGAAGAAATTTTTAATACAGCTGGGAGTGGACAATGCAGAAAACATCATCACAACAAATTATAAAACATAATTATTATTCAACGAAAATCCTAAATAAATGCTGCAAATCACCCCGAAGACTTCTGCAACTGCAGACATTGACAACAGGGTTAACAGCTAGATGGAAATTCGATGAGAACTACCATCCAAAAATTAGTTGCCAGCCCGGGAATCGAGCCCGGTACCTCCCAATTGCTAGTCAGGAATGCTTACCCTTACACCAAACTGACAATCTCTGGATAGCAGCGCTCATTTTTACAAAGCCATAGCGGCCAACAAGGTTACAGAATAGGATTAAATTATAAAACCTACCTTGATCGATAAATTCGCTGGTGGTGACAACCTGTCTACTGTTCTTGAAATCTGTATGCACCATTACACTAATTAACCTTTTTTTCTGTTGAGCTATCCAATAATCCTCTGTATGTAATAATTATATTAAATAAGATTCTGAATGCATCAAAATTAGTGTTTCCTTTCTCTCTATCAAACTTAAATATGCAACTCTGGTTTGCGCACAGGCATTTTTTGCCCATGCAGACCATTTTCTAAAGATTTATTTGGCTTAGTGTATTCATGAGGTTGTTTTTATTCTTTGTTGTTGTTTTATATTGAAAATGAGTACATAAGATTATTACTTTGTGAAGTGCATTTTTTCTTAAATAAATATCTTTTGTCTGTCTGTCCATTTGATGAAATAAAATTCTACAATAAACTATCTTCATAGCCACATCAAAATAACGAATCAGGTGCACTTTCATTTTCTATTCTCAATTGGTTCCACTCATCCAAAATGATGATAGGAAATATTGTGACAGGTAGTTTTAATTAATCTTTTGTCTTTCACAAACTCTCTCCTCTGATAATAATGAAACCTGTTCAGTTACGATGATTTGAGCATCTTTCTTTGTTCAAGTGAAGTTTATTAAACTCATAATCATGAATAAATGCTTCTGGGCATATTAAAAGTATTAAATAATAGAGGCATTTTGATGAGGGCTTTTGTAAGAAAAAGTTATGCAACCCATTAAATAAACAAAGGAACAACGCAGTCAGTTGGTACCTAATCATATTTCATCACTGAGGGTTTTTGTTACAAAAATTGGTTTCATTTGCATCAATGTTTAATTGAAAAGTGAATTTTTCGCCTTAAATTTGAATTATTATCTACAATGCTCAACTATGGACAGGAACTTACCCCACTAACTATTATATCCACAAATAAATAAATAGTACATTTTTCAATAACCATCATTATTATTAATAAACCTCTTCAGATTGATCTTGTTTTGAGCTTGTTTCCAATACAAACAGTGCAAAATACAATATCAAGTTTTACATGTCAGTATTTCTTATCATTCAGGTACAATGTTTTAATGTTGCAAGGATAATGAAAGTATCCTCGTTGTTTTCGGCATTGCAATATTGTCATTAGTTCACTCAATAATGTACCAATCACTAAATAATTGAATAAATTTGAAAATGTGAAACCAATAACAATAGCACCTTAGATTATATGGTGTAACATGTTAAATCCTAACTTATAGTTCGTGTTTCCATTAAACCAAGGTCAACTTCTGACCTGATCTCAGAGCTCTAAACCTCTGAAAGCTAGAGCTCTGGATATTAGATTGGTACAGTACTGCATTTGGAATTCGATGGTGTTAGTTATAGGGGAAGGGTGCGGTACTCTAATTCAAACACGCATTGCTTACTTTTCTCTTTCTCTCTCTCATTGTATCTTTTGGTCACTCATTCTCAATCTCTCGTTCTCTCTTTCACTCTCTCAATATACATTTATCCCTTAGCATTACTACTCCTCTCTCACTTTTTTCATATTAAATAAGCAAACAGGCATTATTCGACCTTAATGGGACAGGCACGCGTCTATATCTATATCGTTCGTGTCGGATTGGGCACTTTTACACACGGAATATTACTTAGCAGCACGCAATATGCCAAATATAGTCCCCTAGGTCCAATAATAATAAACTCACCCGAATTTAATTCTAGTTTTGATTCAGGTTTAACGCTCAATCTGTTTTTATTGCTCACTTAACTATTTAAGAAAAATGTACCACTTGAAAATTATCGATCAAAAGCGACCGACATGTTTCAAAATTGGTTTCAATTTGGTTTTTATAGATTCCTCTCGTTCTCTTACTTTCTCTCTCTCTTTCTGTCTCTTATACTCTCTTCCTCCTCCTCTTTCACTCTCGCTCTCTCTGTAAATGTACTTGTCTCTTTGACGATCTCTGTCTCTCATTCGACCCCTCACCAACATTCTCACTTTTCTCCAACTTCAACTATATCCCTTTTTCTCCTTCTCTCTCTTTCTACGGTGGTGTGACCAATAGAAATCAGACGTGAAGTATTTATTAGTTATAATTTTAGTTTGTGGTCATACTTTTCTGACAGAAAGTATGTCATGGAGTGGAGGGAGCTGGTTATAAGATCTATTGCGTTTTCTCATGACATTCGAAAGTATTTGAAAAGTATTTCCGTCTTTTTAGGGACTAGGGACTAGTAAATAATTCATCATAATATTCAGACTATTAGAAAATATATTGCTCACAGTTGAGATCTAAGTTATTCTAACCAGCTTCAATAAACTTTCGTTTGAGTGGAATAGTGTTCTTAATATTCTCTTGGACTCAGTTCTCAATATATGAAAGCAACTATCCATAAACCCAACTATATAGGCCTACACAATCATATACACAACTAATCCCACTCATTCAAGATTACTTTTTCTCAATTCAACTCATCTAAATATTGACATCTGAGAAAATCGGGTTATCATATTATGTCTCCTTGTTCAGTACCAATCTACAATTTACGAGTACAAGACCTGATTGCCTAATACAAGGACCTAATACAATACCTATTGCAATGCCTAATACAGACGTTTATTTATTTATTTATTCTTATGGCTTTTATCGGCAGAGAGATCCTTTCGGATGTTCTTCCTTGCCCTATTACCCAATGTCATTTCCTATCAACACTCAAGTTTATAGGTTATATTTGGGTTCTTCATGTTTTCTCACTAAAAATTTGCACTTTCACTTCCTGAGTTTCTATTTTGTAAAGTTTAAAATCAAGAAAACTATTTTCAAACACAAAATACAGACGTGAAAAGACCTAATTCAAGGAAATATTTATTCATTCATACAATAACATAATTATTATCATATTATCATTGCGATTTCTATGAAGATAATATATTCAGCCCAAAACTGTTCTTCCTACGAATTCTGATAAGTAATAACATGTTCCAGAATATACGTCACGTCTTTACTTCCAAGAAATTAAGTCCAATCTAATCATGCTGCATTATTTCTGTATTTTGTGTAGTATCCACCTGTCACTCATCTCAATAACCTCATTGAAAATACTCGTTTTTACTTTCCTTGCCCTATTACCATAGGTAAGGAAAGTATTGCTTTCCGAAAAAATTTAAGGTACCCCAATTTGTAAATTTCTATACGTTTCAAGGTCCCCTGAGTCCAAAAAACTGGTTTTTGGGTATTGGTCTGTATGTGTGTGTGTGTGTGTGTGTGTGTGTGTGTGTGTGTGTGTATGAGTGTATGTGCGTCTGTGTACACGATATCTCATCTTCCAATTAACGGAATGACTTGAAATTTGGAACTTAAGGTCCTTTCACTATAAGGATCCGACACGAACAATTTCGATCAAATTCAATTCAAGATGGCGGCTAAAATGGCAAAAATGTTGTCAAAAACAGGGTTTTTCGTGATTTTCTCGGAAACGGCTCCAACGATTTTGATCAAATTCATACCTAAAATAGTCATTGATAAGCTCTATCAACTGCCACAAGTCCCATATCTGTAAAAATTTCAGGAGGTTCGCCCCATCAATGCAGATACATTCCCAATTATCAGGCTTCAGATACAATTGAAACGAAAAAAAATCAAGTGGAGTAGATTGAGCATGAAAATCTCTACAATTAATGTTCAGTAACATTTTCACCTAAAATTGAGAATAAGCTTTAAATTCGAGAAAATGTGATTATTCAATTGCAAATTATTGTTGATTCTATTAAATCATTCACTATGAAGAGATAGCAGACCTCATGTGTGTCTCCAGCGTTATTGCCCTGTCACCAGCTGGCTCAAATCTTTGAATAGTAGACTTGAGATGCGCGGGAACACTAGCGTCAGGTGATCAATTTTCATAACGGCAAGGAAAGTTGTGTGAGTGCGCCACACCAGATTTTTGATTCTATATTGATCCCGCTTGTTGGCAATTGAGAATTCAGTCCATACAAGACCTCAGTATTTAAACTGTACTATAGTCCATTGTACATTTAATTTCCATCTAGTATTCAGTTTACACAGGTCTCTTCAGTATTCTATTATGAGATTTACTATGAACTGTCAGTAATCCTCATAATTAGAAATACAAAATCATATATCAAATTACAATAAAAATATTATAAAAATTACAATATATAACAATTCTCAGGCATGTGAATGTGAATTCACCTCTTTTCTGTATAGGGCTACTTGTAATAAAAATAAAAAGAAAAATAAAAATCTCAGTACCCTTTTTGAATTATTCAATCACAACATGTTTCAACATTGAAACCATTTTCAAGTGAAAAAACTATAGAAATGAACTATAGATTATGAGATTTTTATTAAGTGAGTGGATTTTTCACTTGAAAATGGCATCAATGTTGAAACATGTTGTGATTAAATAATTCAAAAAGGGTACTGAGATTTTTTTTCTTTCTATTTTTGAATGTGAATGTAACCATAATATTATGTACTCGAGCAATATATTAATTTAGCCTTTATGACCAGAACACCCTCCTAATTCATCTATTTTCATGTAACAATTAAGATAAAACTATCAAAAGCCGACTCTAGAACCGACTTCCTCAATTTCTTGTATCTCACATCTTGAGAGCTGGTTGGAAATGTCTGGTCAGTTAAGTGTGGCTCCTTATAGGCGCAGCCATCTGTTTTGGGAACGGGTGTCTTTCAAAATAGAAATCGTGGTCTGTTTTATATCTGGAAACACACTTCAAGGTTTTTTTGTCTTTTTGCACTCTCAACTGTGGTCTAGTTGGTGCAGTTGGCTTAGGAATTTGTTGAGTTGTCGTGGATTGTGGATTCGTATATTTTTGTGAATTACAAAGTAATCTACATAATGCATAATTATCTTGTAGCTTACTGTCGAGTTGATTGATTCATGTTACAAAGTTTATCTAGTTGATCAGTCTTATTTCAACAACCATCCTATCCAGCTTTGTCTAGGAATATTATTCGAAGCTGTTTCATTCTGACAATTGACAAGGAAATACAGCTTTTATAACATTATTTATATTCTTCTAGTTGCATCAAATCACTCAGCTGATGTTATGGTAACTCTTACCAATCCAAAATAACTATCTTGAAGCATTTTACTTGGCTTTTACATCTTCCTCCACTTACATGACTATTGTTTCGAAGCATGCTCCAGGTTGCAGGCTCGAACTAATTCATAGATTGTAATGAACATGAATCGACGTAGAAGCGACAACCAATCTACCAAAATTATATCATTTCCTATACCAATCATACTATACTATGGAATACTGGTCTCCTATTGGTTAGTTTCTAACTGTTTCGTCAACAAAATGGTGTCTTTGGCACGCATCAGCCAAACACGGTATTTTTCAAAGAGGATGGCTCTAGATAGCTTGTTCCTAGAAACTGGATATTTTTTGTGGACGAATGTCATTTTTGCTTGAGCATGGTGATTTTGATGAGATGATCATACCTACCAGCGGGATTTAAATCAACGAGCAGGTAGCGCTAGCATACTGTAGTGTCCAACGTCGTCATTTTGATGGAATGAGTTCAATTCAATGGTTTTTTGCATGTGCTCAAAATAGGAATTGTCTACAGTCGTAATATAGCTCAACAAATAAATATTTTTTATTATGAGATTAACATCACTGAATCACAACAGAACAGAACAATACAACACAATCCATTTTTGGGGCAAACTGAAAAACCAACAACAGTTCATGTTTTCTACATTAACGACATTTGAAAATCTATAATTTAAAAACGTTTTCCATCAATAGAATTGATATCTCTTGAAAATATATTACAAAAGTTCTATGCATCTCAAGCTCAGTCACTGTACAAGCTCTTGTGAATTCAGTTATCATGGATGAAAATCAACTAGAGTGCAACATTTTCAACGGTAGTCAACTAGTCATCATCAATTAGAAACACGAACGATTAAAATCAAACCGACACAACTCGTTGCCAATCGATTTTTATTTTCGAATCAGCTCGCTAGGCGACTATGTAGTTCGATGCACTTTCTCTGCCATCATAAAAAGGCTGATAAAAGTGGTTCTTATAGATCGGAAATGTGCAATTATCGCGGGGACCGGCCGGCCGGTCACTTACAACTGTCAGCATTCCTTGCAGAATACCATCATTGCACCCCATTCAACCAGGTGCTGACAGATCGAAGTGAAGCAGGCCGACTGTGCAACTGAAGGGAAAGTTGTTGATATTGCGGCCAGTCTCTCCAGATGGCCACATTTTTACTTGCAATTGTTTTTTTGTGACTGAAAATGAAAGGGGCATCGGAAGAAATGGGATAGGCCTTTTACTTTGGTTGATTGACGAATGTTATTTGCAATAATACTGCAAGCATCCACAAGACATTAACCAATCACCTTTCTAATATTCTACATAACATTATGGACAACAAATAGAATTTACACTATGAAAACAGACATTGTGGAACTTCTCCATATTGAGTTGAATTCAAAACTATATTGTTAGTTCCACTGACTTGTGAAACTGACAAAATCACTTTTATTCCACCTTAAGAACAAATATTGAAAGAGCTTGGGAGTAGTCATGTCCAGACTTATCATGAACACTTATATTCTCGATAGACTGTCAAATTATATTATATTTCCGTGTTTCTTTTCAACCAAATTGAACCTTCCCTGTCAATTTGTATAATTATTTATCCATTATGTTGATATCTATTATTTTTATTTCATAAGTTTTGAAGCAACTTGCTCATCAATCAATATGTTTCATCAATTATTGATGATTATTGTTCAGATCTTGGATTATTAGATAAAATATTGATATGAATTTTATATTATTCGTCCTGTCTTCATAATAAGATAGACCTCAATTAGTTTATCCTTAGATTGTGTCCCAATAAGACACAACTTCATTAGAAGGTTCTCAGATTCAATATTGCAGTCTTCTTATACAGTTCATTTTGAGGTTACCTGGCTCTTCGACCAATAAATTTCATTATCTATGGATACAGTAGATACTACCAGAGATGATAGAAATAATCAAAAATATTTAATAACCAAAAGTTTTTCAACCAGATCACTCCCGTGTTATCGGATGGGCACGTTAAACTGTCGGTCCCGGCTGAAGTATGACAGTCGTAAGGCCCATTGACGGTTTAAATTATATATTCAGGCGGTGGGACCTTCCCGCAAGGGACTCCCCACCAACAAAAGCCATACGAATTTACTTCTACTTTATCGAAAATATTAGTAGAAAATTGATAATAGAAAACTACCAGAGATAATAATAGTAATATTTCCTAATTGTATGTTACCATAGGTTTATGAAATATGTAAGTTTGAATTGACTAGTAATTCTTTTTCACATCAGCATTCTAGACTCCTGAGTGCTGATCCTATTTCTTGAAGATTCTTCTCCAGTCAATCCGCATACTTTCTATTTATATTTATCTTTCTCACTAGCAAGTCTTTGAATTTGATACTGAGGCATTACCCTTCTATGAAAGAATAGTTTTATATACCCAATTATAAACTTTTTATATGAAATAGTTTCGTTAGGAGTAATAAAGTATGAGTTTCTTATATTATTTGTTTCTGGAATATTTCTGAGCTTGGATACGGTGAAGTAAGATATCCCATGTCATCAATTCAGTTTAAATATTTCAAATTATTTGATGAGTATCAATTGGAATGATTCAAATTCCAAATTAAAATTTGAAATAGGTGAGAATAATCTCGAATATAGGATAATCTCAAATGAAATAGGTCACTCAATTAATCATAAAAAAATACTATAATCATAATACAATTACAACATTGGAGGAAAAACTAGGCTGAGCCTGTACTATTTCTCTCCAAAAATTTTGATAAAATGTTAATTTTGTCCAAAAGATAAGATTATGTAATCACACACTGCTTCGTCACTTGATTTTCGGCCCAGGAATGATTTGAAATTTTGAATTTTGAAGGTTGATTTTATACTCTAAATGAATCACAGAATGTATCACAATAAATTAAAAACTTTGAAAATATTGCACTCATTAAAAAAATTTAATAAAAAATCTATGTTCAAATTTATATTTGAATAATTCTTATTCAACCAAATGCAAACGTTCAATCAATACATGAATAGAAAATATTTGAATAAATGTATGACTTTCAATAACAGTGATACACTTGAGGCTCGTACAATAAAAATAAGGCTCCAAGAATAGATCATAAAAATGAATCTTGACGAATGCAATGAGAGTAAATGATAAATTGTTGAGGAAAAGTGATGATGAATAACAACGAGAATGGATGATGAATAAATGATGTGGAATGAAAAATGATGGAGATAATGAGGTGATAGATGGAATAGACATCTAAGCACTTGGAGAGACTACTCAGTACTCACAGTACATTAGTTATGCGTTTTTTCTAGCATCCACATTACTAATAGCACCAGCCCCTCTATGGACTCTCTTGGACTCACTTCTAATTGACAGCATTGAAGAAATGGGAAGCATTGGTCTTATACTCATGGGGAATGCTGTCTGTTCAAAGTTAATCTCACTGTAATAGCACTAGTCTCTCTATAGTGGTATTCACTTTAAACTGTCATCATTCTATGAATGGGAATCATCTATGTTATAATATGAGGGTTGATGACAGTAGAAAGTGAGTCTCATCCTATGCTCTTCAATAATCGTCCATTTGCGAATTGTTACTGCATTTCCGATGCGGCTCTTGAGCTTTCCTCTTTAGAAACCAGACTTGAAAACTCAGGCTTTCCCGCTTTTCACACAGAAGCACCGAGTTTTCCTCGTTGTAGATTGTCGTCTCGGTCATTTCGACAATCATTTTCCTACCTCTCAATATTGTTTACCCACATTTCTTCTTATGCCTATTCTTCTTCTACTCAGTTTTTTCCACCTATTTTTTTCACTTCCTAATTTTTCTTCTTCTCCTCGTCCTTTTACTTTCTCTTCTTCTTCTTCTTCTTCTTCCTCTTCTTCTTCTTCTCTTCTTCTTCTTCTTCTTCTTTTTCTTCTTCTTCTTCTTCTCTTCTTCTTCTTCTTCTCTTCTTCTTCTTCTTCTTCTTTTTCTTCTTCTCCTCGTCCTTTTACTTTCTCTTCTTCTTCTTCTTAATCTTCTTCTTCTTCGTCCACTCAGTTTTTTCCATTTATTTTTTTTCACTTCCTAATTTTTCTTCTTCTCCTCGTTCTTTTACTTTCTCTTATTCTTCTTCTTCTTCTTCTTCTCCTTCTCCTTCTTCCCCTTTTTCTGCTTATTCTTCTTCATCTTGTTCTTCTTCTTTTTCTTCTCCCTCTTCCTCCTCCTGTTCCACCTCCTCCTCGTCTTTCTCCTCATCCTCCTCCTTCTCCTCATCCTCCTCCTCCTCCTCCTCCTCCTCCTCTTCCTCCTCCTCCTCCTTCTCCTCCTTTCTCTTCTTTTTCTTCTTCTCATTCTTCATCTGCTTCTTTTTATTATTCTTCATCTTCTTCTTGTTCTTCGTCTTCTTCTTTTTCTTCTCCCTCTTCCTCCTCCTGTTCCACCTCCTCCTCCTCCTCATACTCCTACTCCTCCTCGTCCTCCTTCTCCTCATACTCCTCCTCCTCATCATCCTCCTCCTTCTCCTCCATTCTCTTCTTTTTCTTTTTCTCATTCTTGATCTACTTCTTACTATTATTCTCATTTTTCTTCTTCTTCTTCTTCCGCACTCCGATCGGGAAAAACGGAAAATATGGAAAGATAATGGAGGCTGAAATGGAGCGAACGGACAATGATTGTTGCTCGCATATTTTACAGACGTTGAATAACTGACTGACTGCTTCTTGTTTCTTTTGTTGCAAAATACATTAGTGGTCTTCCGTAAAAATCGTCGGGTTTTCTTCACAAAAATGGAATACCGTTCACAGTAATCGGCGTTCATCCAAGTTTGCCAGCAATCGTACGTGTACCAGAATGGAAAAATCTATCGTAAGATTCACTTCAAACGGTCAGCATTGTTTAGATGGGAAGTATTGAAGCTATATGTAGAGAATGCTGACAGTGAAAGAGTGAATTTGACGATAGCAAGATGATGTTTTCTGTCGCTCACCAAGAACATAAAGTGGAATTTTACTGTTGGAAGGTCACTGATATGTGTAGGGATGTGTGGGTTTGTATGGCACCACGTGTATACATCACTACGACTTATGACTAAACAGTCAAGATGGAGATCTCAAGTCAACAGAGCTGGAAAGATGTTCAAGTGCTCTCTTGAGCATTGGTTTTTGTTTAACATGTGGGATTCTAATTTAATGTGAATTTTCGTCTCCCAATCATTGTATTTGGTTTTTGCGTGTATTATGAATGAATATTGGGGCACCGAGCTTCGCTCGTTATTTTTATTCATTAATAAACAGAACACAATTCTCTAAAATGATCGTGTTCATATTTCACAGTTGGCTATATGCATAGCCACCTCTAATACAAGGACCCGGCCTACGATATTGCAACGTCGCAGCGCAGGCCTAGAATCTAATACATGATTGGTGAAAAAGATCAGCTGGTATTTTTTAAATCTTTTTCACCAATCATGTATTAGATTCTAGGCCTACGCTGCGACGTTGCAATATCGTAGGCCGGGGCCTTGTATTAGAGGTGGCTATGCTATATGTCATCTTATGAATTTTGGGGATGCGATATTTTGATTTTTCACATACACTCGCTCACCTACTCTCTTACTATCCACAGCTGTTCCAGCCAATGATTAATTATCCTTTTTATGTCCTTCAGGGAGTTTTCCCAGGGATGAGACCTAGTGCAATCGAATTTTGATATCATAAACCTACTATATTCAAAATTTCGTGAATATCGTTAGAGCCGTATTCGAGATCCGTTGAACATAAATAACCATATAAACAGATAACCAGATATAAAAATATAAACAGATACACAGAAATTGCTCGCTGATAGGATATAGATAAATACAGTATTTGCGAAAACTGTAGTGAATATTTTGACAGATATTGGAAGAAGTGAATATTCTCCCACGATATTCATATCACTTACATGACCTTTTCAAATATTCATAGAATCAGTCATTCATTCTAAACTCCCATTACTGAACTCAGTTATTAGTCCAGTCACTATATACATTGGTGCTTGCAATATATTGTGATTCTGATTTTTTAATATAATTATTTGGATATTATATTGCAAGCACACCCCCTTTTTGATGTCTATATTGACTGGACTATAACGAGTTAAATTTGAATTGATATAATGGAATATAGACATCAATGATAATAGTATATTATGCAGAGATTTTCTTAGCAATCTTGCCTTGATAATTGAAATTATTCATCATTATGATTTTTGTTTATAGTGTTCTTATACTTTATCTGACATCTGCTGTTTCTCTGATACTACTATGATATTATTTTCAATCTTTGGTGAGTGTTCCCACACTCTGTTTCGTTGCAAAGCTGTAGGATTCTTCATGAACTGTCTCCACTTACATGCTCTCTGCTCTCTGCAATTCTTGATCTGATTTCTCATCATTTGTAAACTGGTCTTCTACACTTGTTTTCCCTACTGCAAGTTCAATCCCAAACTGGAAACTTGTTGGACTAAGCTCAAGTTGTATTCATGAAAAATAAATAATAAAAGTACATTTTCAAATACATAACTGATAAAAATGAAGGCACAATAAAGAAGAACAATGCGTTGGCGTTAATAGAAGTTATTTATAATCATGATAATTCATGAAAATAGAAAATAGCTTTGCCAAAACGCTCATAAAATAATAAGAAGTGCCATTATCATAGAAAGAGCGTACTTTTTAAAAATTGAAAGTATTAGCCTACTATAATTATTTGAATCACTTCCAGAACTACCACAGTTTATGTTCTGTATTTTCTTAATGATCAAGTTCAATTGTTTCGATAGAAATTTGTTTCTACGTCCAAACATCTAGTGTTATGGGGATGAATATGAGGAATTTTCACAGCCTTTAGTGAGATAAGCATTGATTGAAGAAATATTGTAATCATCTATAAGAAATGCTGAAAGATTCAAGTATATTAATAGTGGTCTGGAGCGTAATAACTCCAGTCTACTATCCATACCATAGACGATTAATGAAAGTTTAAACCTAGACCCTGCTTAGACCAATCATGAAAGATTCCTCTATCTTTTCTCTATGCTAATACACAGTTATTGTAACTATGAGTCCAGTTACTCGTATTTTACATCTTGTACATCTTGTATTTCTTCGTTTTATCCCCTACTCTATAACCTATGCAGAAGTCATATAGACGTATGTAAGAATTACAGGTGAAAACCAGAACATTGTTGGTATAAATAGGATAGAAATACCGTTGAATGAATACAGAACTTCAAGCAAGGTGTGAGCGTGTAAACATAGATATAAAGACGTATACAAGGTAGTAATACCGAGTGTTTCAAAAAGAATGGCACAATTTTAAAGAGTTATATTTATTTAAAACATGGTGATCACAAACCAATTTTACATCAAATTACTCACAGAAGTATCAAGTTTATGATGATGTATTATGAGTGTTCTATGAGCTCTCCTTTTGAGGCTCGGACGACATCTAGACGGTAGCCAAATTCATTCCAGACTGTTCGCAAGATGTCTCGGACTGTAGCTACTGTCTCGGACTGTAGCTACTGTCTCGGACTGTAGCTACTGTCTCGGACTGTAGCTACTGTATCGGACTGTAGCTACTGTCTCGGATTGTAGCTACTGCATCAGTTACCCTGGTTCTTAGCTTCTCAATATCAAGTGCTAAGGGTAAGCACATGAACACGATCTTGAACGAATCCCAAAAAAAGTGTTGTCAGGGGACCGTGGAGGCCAGGAATGCAAAGCCAAGTCCTGCCGTCCTATGTGCCCTATCCAACGTTGAGGCAAGTTGGTGTTGAGGAAATGGCGTACATCATTGTGCCATCAATATAAGGCCACATAGAACACTCATAATACATCATCAATAACTTGATACTTCTGTGAGTAATTTGATGTAGAATTAGTTTGTGTGCACCATTTTTCAAAATAAATATAACTGTTTAAAATTGAGTCATTCTTTTTGAAACACTAGGTATTACATCCTTGTATCATACTCCTTTATTTTTCTCCTTCTTATATCATTCTCCTTCTTATTCTACATTTATATCTATGGTACTCGCTCACACCTTGTTTGAAATATTTTGTATTTATTCAACGGTATTTCAACCCTATTCATATCAACAATTTTCTGCTTTCCACCTGTAAATTCCTCATACGTCTATATGACTTCTGCATAGGTTAAAGAGTAGGGGATGGAACGAATAAATACAAGATTTACTTGATGTACAGGATGTGAAATACATCGAGTTAAGAATTACTGGAGTCATTGTTACAAAACAGTAACCTATTTAGTAGTATAGAAGAAAGATAGAGGTATCTTTCATGATTGGTCTATGCAGGGTCTGGGTTTACACTTTCATTATTTGTCTATGGTGTGGATAGCAGACTGGAGTTATTAAGCTTTAGACCACTACTCTCTTTAATAAGGTAAGCATTCCTTACAGATAACTACAATACTAAACTTATTCAAACAATTTGGAATTGATTTCACTATAGGCTACACAAATCCCCATATTGATCCCCAGAACACCAGATGTTTGGACGTAGAAACGAATTACTATCAAAACAATTGAATTTGATCGTTAAGAAAATACAGAACATAAACTGTGGTAGTTCTGGAAGTGATTCAAAATAATTATAGTAGGCTAATACTTTCAATATTTGAAAAGTACGCATCGTAAGTAAGTATCAAAAAGAATAGAAAGAATGAGTGCTGAAAATATAACTATATCAATAACAATAAATAGAATATATAGTGTGCTTAAGAAATATAAGCATATAAATAAAAATAGGAAGGATATAGGAATAGTGTGAATCGAGCTACTCGAGTCTTAGTTCCAGCTACACACAGAAATACAGTATATAGGCGTATTCCAGGGCTTGTTGTATATAGATATATGTATGAGATTGTAGTATGGTGTCCAGAAACTGAGAACAGCAGCAAGCTCCAGTCATCCAGTCCTGTCTGCTGGTTCAAGCGCCGACCGCCGACCAGACGTCTTCAAGTTCACTCTGAAAAAGGAAGGTCGGCCAACTCCCCCCTCACTCAATCAATTTCTCTCTCTTACTCTAGCATTTCCTCTTACTCTATCTCTCATTTTCTCTCTCTCGCTCTGCTCGCAGACTCTCTCCAAGGAGCAGGTCTTGGAGAGCAAATCTCGGCTCAAATCAGTCGAATCGTGCCGGCGGAGTGGCCAGTAACGCAGCAACCGCTCCAGTTTCACAGCCGAGTCCGAATAACAGTCTGCCGGTGCTTTTTGCCTTTCCTGTCAGCCTTTTTCGACACAAAAACCGCGGTCTCTAGCGGAATGCGAAGGTTAAGAGCGCCGTTCTTTGTTTTACAGTCGTCGTGTTGCTGCTGCTTCTGAAGCCTGCAAACAAACGTGCGGACAGAAGTTGTTGTGTTTCGTCGATTTTTCAAAGTCGTTACGGTTTGCTTGCTAGAGCTCGATACAGCTTTTAGTTTATTTTACTGTGGAATTGCGGTCCAGTGTTGAAAACTCGTCTAGTTTCAGTTATTTTTTTGAAGGATCGTTTGTTACAGTAATTCAAACTTGGTGAAATATATTTTAAAACCTTAGCATTCGAAAACTTTGGGTCAAGCATCTGGCCAACCGTTTCAAAGTTCGTTCAGTACACAGACCCCTGTTTTCAGCTTCGAGTTCGTTTCTCTTATTAAAAAAAAAAATCCCCTAAATTCTGTCACTGTTTTGAAAATGTTACTTTGACAAAAACTGGTCAACTTCTAAATTATCGGGTCAACACGTTTAATGGATGCTTGCGTTGATTAAAAATTCACTTGTGAATAAAAAGTTTCTGTTCTATCAAGTTCACAGATTATTAGTTGTATACATTGAATACACGAATTTTGATAGTGTGGAATATTCTACTGGTAACTGGAAGAAGTTGGATTCAATTCGTTTGATCATCTGACGAGTGGATATTTAACGAGTATCGAACATTTTTTCGAACTGTCTCATACATGAAGATAGTGGCAGATTTGAAATAAGCATAAATATTATTCATCATATACTTTCTACGTATACCTTTGGATTACGGTGTTTCATAAGAGGAGCACCTGTATGTTTTTATTGAAAGGTGAGTCCTCCTTTATATTTTTTCATTATACTAAATTTCACATTTCCTTACTTGAGCTGTAGCACATAGTGAGATGCGCATGGTATTTCTTCAAATATTGTTCCAGCATTTCAATTTATTAATGAGAATGGAAGCATTTTGGAACGTTATCACAATTTTTGAAACAAATAGCTCACGTTAGAATGAATTTTATATATATTATCGTGTTTAATTTGTAGGCCTACTGAACACAGTATGCGTACTTCTAGTACCGACAATTTACACTTAGTAGTTTTATTCCGTGTTTATTTTGATGTGTAGTTTTTTTGTGCATCATATGAACAGATTTGGAACTAGAAATTGAGAAAAATTCACGAGAAAATTTCTTACCTCAAAAAAGCAAGGTTCCAAACTACAATCGGTTTCTAGGTTGCTTTCTAACCCAAATTCAATTTTAATTTCGGTCCCCAACGATCTTTAGTTCTTCTCCTTTTTCGGCAACAAGGAAAGCCCGGATTGAAAAATCAAATCAGTCCAATATAACAGCCTTCATAGCCACGAACATTAAATAGTCAAGGAGACAACTAATACATAAGCAACTATAATAGAGCAACAACTTTTCTATCGATTTATCGCTCACTTACTTTTCACCGTTATTATTGTAAAGGTTAATTGCGATAAAACTAATTGAAACCGGTTTTGCGCCAACGTTTGACAACTTATTAGAGCATTGAGTTCTTTATAAATGGCATGGAGTCAAATGAAACTCAAATACTGTATCTTATTTCTTTCGTCGATTAGATTAAGTTATCTCATGAACTGAACCAGATAATTCATCAATATCTGTGATATTTTGACAATTTTATAGCCCAGTGAAATATTATTGAAAATTATATCATCCAACAAACGGTATAATTTATTATCATAGAATATCCTTTAAACCTAGGCATAACTGACTGGATCGCTTTTGGCTCCTCACATAATTATTATATAATAATGACAAAGCCTATTGTATAAAATGTTTTCTTAATGGCCAATAAAGTATTCTATTTTAAACACGAATTTGTGCTCAATCCAGTGATTATTATTAAAAACTAAAATATTACATAAAAACTATTACTACACTGAAAACTACATTATTTGAATAAAGGAGCTTTGAATCACCCACTATCTACTTAGCTACTGACATCTACCGACAAATTCAGGAAACGCCATGAGAATAGTTGTTGACCAATCAGAAAGGAGTAGGCGGAGCTTGATTGGATTTGAGTAGGAGTTATACCTACTTCACCCAGCACTTACTGCCATCTACCCGCTGCCGGCAGTCTTCAGAGACGTGTTTCGAATAATATTGCTCTTGAATAACCAGCTAGGAGAGAGTTCGGCAGTGTGAACATCATAATCATGTTTGGATAGTCTTCACAATCTTTATTTACTCATGAATAAAGAATAACGAAATAGATTTGCTGTGAGTTGAGAGAAGAAAGCTAGTGTGACAATATTCATTGAAAATATATTTTCATAACAGACCGACTCCTCATGACAATTTGCATAATCTTCATCATTTATAATTGAAACAATGAATATTGTTACACTAGCATAATGCATCATAATCATGTACACATCTCTTAACGTATGTTAGCATAGGTAGTATCATATGCTACTCTATTTGTCTACGTTTCTCATCATTTCACAAATTTCACTTTTTTCGCATCTAATTCAAGTCTTTTCGTTTCGTTACCAGCAGGCGCCAGTCATCCCTTGTTTATCACACATTGTTTTTCGGTGTCTCTGCTCCGTCGTAAATTCGGGCCAAGTGAACTCAGTTCGTTACCAACAGCTTTCACTGTTTTCCCAGGATGAAAAATAGGCGTCAGACCAGACTCGTGTGAGTCATAAAGTCTCTTACATTCGAAACTTGGCTTTTCCGGTTTCCCATATACTTTCTCAGAGCATTTCCCTTTTGTCAATCCATATTCCTATCCTAGGATACCTTCCGAGTCTATTCCCCATTCTTTCTCTGTTGACTTCTGTTCTTGTTCCACCTATCTTGGGCTCATTTTCCTCAAATTAGGAAATTTCAGTTTTCAGTATTCTTTGGAATCTACTCTCTATCCTATTCTTTCACCTATCTATGAAATCCAAGGAGTCTATTACCCTCCTTTCTTCCTTGATTTTTGTTCTTCTTATCCCCATCTTTGGTTCAATTTCATCAAATTAGGAAAAAGAATGTATTTTAGTTTTCAGTATCCTTTGGAATCTATTCTCTATCCTCTTCTTCCTTACATCTATCACCCAGTTTCATCATAATACTGGATCAAATTCTATACTGCAATTGTCTAACTCAAAACCTATTTCTTATCCATCACTTGTATCCATCTTATTTATCCTCTCATCTTCTATACATTTTTAACAAATACAAAATCAAATGCTGCTTTCCAATTCTTTCTCTGCTCTCATTTCTATCAGTATATTTTTATTTTTGTTCCATTATTCTTTATCATCTCATCCTCACGTTTTTTTACATCCCCATCGAATTAAGGAATCAAATTGTCGTTCCTCAATCTACTCCTTTCAAGGAATAAGTGATTTGCATGCAAACACGCGAAATGTAGTCTTTCGAAGTAGAGCAAAGTCTTCAATTGTATCTTATCAAAGCTGTGTTATTGCTTTTGATAGACTTATTTTGGACTCAAAAATCGATATTGCTGTAATGAGTTTTGGAATGAAGAGATGAAGTTGTTTGTTTTCGCGACTTCTGTAATGTGTGCTCTTCAATGCTTATGTGGATTTTCTTGAAGTCTCGATCGAATTGATTTCGGATTCCGTGATATCTACATCCAAAACAGAGACAACATAATTGAAATGGGAAGGAATGACACGAATAGGCCAAGACGCAAGAGAATTGAATGTTATCACAAAAGAAATTTCAAATAGTATCGATGCAACATGTTGTGACCACAGATCAACAGCTTTTTATATAAGTAGGCACACATCATATTATAAGAGGGCAATTCAAAGCTTGTTCTCTACAAAGCTGACTTTCTTATTCCCTTTTTCCCATACATGACATTTTTCATGTATCCTTCAAATTATTTCATTTTTCAAAATTTACAGTCCAAGTTATGAACCTAGACACCAGTACAGTATATACAAGATCCAGCACGATATCAATCTGTTCTCAATCAATCAATCACTCACTTTATCAATCTGTTCTCACTTTATTAATCTGTTCTCCAAGACTCCAAGCATTTTATCCACTTCCAGCTATGTTCAATCATCATGAAATTGACAAAACTTTCAGAAACATGTATCGTATCGTACTATTCTATGATAGGTCGAAAATGAGATGAAGTAAGTTCAATACTTCTCATGGATAGGTATTGGATGTGGATATTCAATATTACTGAGAATCATAACAGTTATTGACAGACCATTTTGAATGAACGTTACTTTTGCAAAACAAAGATTTAGATATCTGCAGAAAAATTGAATAGGTAGCATTTCCCTCTGGAATCATGACAAGTATGAGGCAATCTGGAAAACGACAGAAATTCCAGAGCTCCACAGCAGAAAAATGGCGAAAAAGCTTTTCCAGCTCAAAGGAAAACGTTTTTCCGATATTAGACATCCCGCTGTGAAATGATTACTTACATAATATGAAACATATTGAAGAGTCGTATTGTTTGTGAGTTATAGAAATTTACTCGTAACAAGTGGAGAGCTTACAAGCATGTTACTGAGGCTCTTACTGAGTGAGTCAGAGGGGAATATTGGTATGGATGAGAATTCATACAGCTTCAACAAGATTTAATAAATGCCAATGATAACTCCAATATTACTCACATTTCAGTCATTATAATCAAAATTTTCTTGAACATCATGCTCTTTTGTGATTCACATTGATTCTTTTATGATAGGAATTTCAAGAAAGACTCATGCTGATAAATTCAGAAATAGTACTTCAGTTTATGATAAAACTCGTACTTCCAAAACTTATTTTTTCCGTCTTGATGGATTACAAATTGATAAAAGTATTAACAATTTGTTCAATGAATTACAAATTGGCAAAATTATAAAAAATTGATTTTGCAGATAGTTGTCAATTTTTAATTAATTCATCTACAGATTGATAAATCTGTTCATGGTTGGATAATTTATGATTCGTGGTTGAGAAGGGAGTTTGTCGCATCTGCTATATTCATCACAGTGTTTCAATGAGATGGCAGAACATTAAAGGCAGAATAAACTCACAAAGGCAAATAAAGGCAGAAACAACTCAAATAAACTTGGATCACCAACTATACTACGAACTGTACAAAAATGTCTTCTAGTATGCCTACCATCAAAGAAAAAGCTATAATAATCACTCTTCTTTCACGTTCTTTGCTAATACTATGAGATGTTCCAATGAACGTTTCAGAATGTTTCAATGAGATGGCAGAACATAGGCAGAATGAGACTAAAAATTTGGGTTACATACGTACTGTACAAAAATGTTTTCTACTATGCCTAACACCAAAGAAAAAACTACAACAATAAACTTCTTTCACGTTCTCTAATACTATGAAAATGCGAATGGCTTATCATTTAAGAAGTACCATTTCAAATATAAGTATTTAAAATATAAGTTTTTCGTGAATTTAAATGAGAAATTAACTCGAGTAGGGTAACTCATATCGTTTCTTACTGTTGTCTGTTGAATGATGACTTGGAAAATGAGATCTTCTTCGACTTAGTTTGAAATTGAAGTCTGTGTTGCTACGCTGTACAGAAAGTAAACATGGCGACCACTGAGAACTTATGATGAAGCTGCTAGGCAAGGAAGAAAGGAGAGCTGAGAAAACAAAGAGGGCTGATGCTGATGCAGTCATGACTCTTGTTTTGATAAGCGGAAAGTTTTGCGGCCTAGACACAACTGCGATGCTACTGAATTAATTTGGCAAGACTGGTCTGCCTGCCGAGCGGAGCATGCTGTTTTAAAGTGAGGAGGGTGTTAGGGGTGGGTGGGATGAATTTGAGGAGGAATCTTGGAAGAGTTGGGTGAATTTGAGGAGAAAGATCAGTGAAGGGAAAGGAAGTGGTCGAGGAAAGAGAGAGTTAGTAGATGGTTTTCTAAGGTGAAGTTGGTGAATATCGGGAGAGGTTGAGTGAGAGGTCTTTGGGGAGGATTAGGGAATGAGAAGAAAAAGGAGAAGGAGGAGGAGTGGGAGGAGGAGGAGGAGGAGAGGAGGAATAGGAGAAGGAGGAGAAGAAGAAAAATAGTGGAAAGGGGAATAAAAGAAGAAGATGAAGGGAGAAAAGAGGAAAGGATGAGGATGAAAAAGTTCTAAGAGGAAAAAGGAAAATAGAGGAGAAAGTGGTGATTAAGATGGAAGGCGAAAGGAGGATGTGAATCAGATTCTTTTTAGATGAGAGAGTGGAACTTGATAAGTATAAGATATGTGTGAGACAGAAAGAAGAATATGTGAGGAGAAGGAGGAGGATAAAGAGAAGAAGAGGAAGAAGAGGAGTAGTGATTGTGGATAGCAATGTCATCAGAAATTATCAGATAGTTTTCTGAGGCAAGATAGGTGAGATTATAAAGTAAAAAAACGTATTTTTGAGAAATATCAGAGAAATTGAGGAAGAATTTGATAAGAAAATATATGACAAAATGTATAGATGAGGTGTATTTGTGTAAGATGAGGCGTGGTTAAGAAGTATGAATTTGAAGACCCTTTTTTAGATAAATATGATTTTGAAAAGGAGAATCATAAATTCAATAAGAAGTTTAAGTACAAGTGAGAAATTTGGAGAAGTGGAAGGTTAAAAAGTTAGGTTATGAGAAGGAGAAACGGCAGTAGAAGGAAAAGAAGATACACAAGAAGGAAGAGGAGGAAAGGGCGACTATGGCTCGCGTGTATTTGAGGAGAGAAGAGCATAAATTTGCAGAAAATAGGATGAGGCTGAAGAGAAGTTGGAAGGTGGGGGAGGGGAGCAAGAGGAGGAGGTGAGGTCGGAGGCGAAGTTTCGTGGAGGTCCAGGGTGCGTTCAACGATCACGAACACTTTAAGGCGTCCCGGAAGAAAGTTTCAACACAGCGTGCTACCAGCGATAGTCGGCGACTTAAAAAGTTGCAGCTGAAACGTCAGCTATTGTGAGATCCACTTCAAACTGGCAGCATTCCTTATAAATAACAGTGATGCTACCCATTCAATCAATGCTGTCTCCTGGCCATGTTAGCTAGGTAAGCTGGAGGTAGATTCACTTTAAATTGTCAGCATTCCTCATGAATAACATCAATGCGACCCATCCAACCAATGCTGTCACCTGACCCTGCTAGCTAGGTAGGCTAGAGGTAGATTCACTTCATACGGTCAGCATTTCTTATTGCATCATCATACTATAATAATTATAGATAATTATTACGATATTTATCTCGGGCCACTCCCGTGTTTCGGATGGACACGTTAAGCCGTCGGTCCCGGCTGCCTAAAAAGCAGTTGTTAGGTCATGTCAGAGGCCCTGAAATTGATCAGTTGCGACCTGAAAACTCTGACACCAGACCTGAGCCAGCCAGGTCACTCGATATTATTATTTTTTTTTTTACTATAAGTAAGTACTATAATAATTTTTAGGATGAGATGTACTCTAAACTGTCAGCAATAGTCGAATGGGAAGCTTTGGAGTTATTTAGTAAGGATGATGACAGTTTTATGTGAAACTTACTATATTTAGGCAAGACACCCGTTAAGATAGTCAAGATTCAAACAATTGAAAGGCAACTGATATCAAATCATAGCTGAGTCATTGAAGTGGAAGGACAAACGGTTGCTGAATTGTGGTCGTAAAAGAGGAGGACATTTGAAAGGAAATTTAGAATCGGAAAGAGAAGGTTCCTGGAGGAGTTGGAGGAGAAAGAGAGGGAGATTAAATCAAGGGAGTAGGAGACGAAATAAGTAAATGAGAAAAAAGAAAAAAATGAGAAAGGAGGGGGGAGGAGGAGAGTGATGGTAGACAAGTAGGAGAGGGGAGGAGTCAAATAATTAAGGATTATAGATAAAAGGACAAAGGACTAAGGATAAAGGACTAATTTATAAGATAAATAAGTAATAATTATGAACAAAAATTGGGAAGAAGAAAACTGAGTGATTAAGTAAACAAAGTAACAGCTAAGATAGAAATACACAGACAGAGTGAAGGAATAACTGATGGAATCCAAAGATGAGAAGAGGATGAAGGTGAAAGGAAACAGAAAGAGAAAGGTAAAGAAGAGGATGAAAAAGTAGGAGCAGAAGGAGAACAAGGAGAGTAAAAGATCAAAGAACGTACAATGGAGTAGAAACAAGAAAATAATAATTATGATTCGGGAGAGCATGAAGACGAGAGGATGAAGAAGAGTAATAGAAGGAGAAAAACAAGAATGAGCAAGATATGGTAGAGGATGAAGAAGAGTAATAGAAGGAGAAAAAGAAGAATGAGCAGAATATGATAGAATTAGAATAAAAAGTGTAGGAACACAGGGCAAATGAGGAAACACAAGAGAAAAACATGGATCATAAGTGGAAGAAAAAGTGAAGATTACAAAATAAGCAGAATAAGATTAAGAAGAAAGGATCAAACAAAAGTGGTAAGTGGAGATTGATAAAGTCAGATGCTCAGAAAGCGAATAAGAATGAGGAGAAAACAATGGAATAAGGAGATTGAAAGTGGAAGGAGAAGGAAAACAGAATAAGGCACGCAGCAGAGATAAAGAACAAGTACAATACAAGGCAGCAAGATAACATTGAAAGAGCAAGCGCACCATTCATTTACTGTATTTCAAAAGAGATTAAAACTTGGGACGCTTCTTCTCTCCTCCTCACAGTTTACAACTTTGACAGTCTAAAAAGATAAGTTGTGCTCTGAGAAGCACAGAAGCAGCATGACAAGCCGGGTTGCTGGGCTCAAATAATGCCTTCTCGACTTAGAATGGATTATTTCACTCTACAGGTTGTATGGAAACAATACAAACTGAAATTCTCTGAAAGTCATCCACGAAAACTGTCAGGCTGGGTTAGAATTTGGGTGATCCAAATCTAACGAAGGAGGGATGATTTTCGAGATGTTGTACTACTTGAAGCTTTTCCAATAACAACTTCTACTATAGTGAGGTCTACGTTATAAAGACAGTGGAGAAAGATAGGAGAACAGCGTTACCAATAAATTCTCTGCATTGCCACTGCCTTCTATGGAGGATATCTGATATACCGGTATATCTGATGTGATATTAACTGTTAATTTCTGATAAAAATGATCAAGTAGGCCCTGTATTTTATTCGTCAAGAAACTATATTCTTCAATAATGTAGCGCAATCTACTTTTTCGGATCATAGCGGATATAATTAGAATGTTTATAAATAAATAAATAATGATAGCAACACCATTTATAATCAAATACTGCCATTATAAAGTGGACCTCACTATATCAATAACACCAGATTCAGTTGGAAAGTTAGAGGAATATTAAATTCCAACTTTTCTTATTGTTACTTGAGGTAATATCAAGTTTATAAACTGTTAATATTCCATAGAGGAATTGATTTCTTTGTGATAATGAAAGTATAAATAATAGGGTCCCTCACACTAGCATTAGAAAGTACGGTGAGTGACAAGTGGAACTAGTCTACTAAAGTGTGAATACTCCCATAAGTAACAATGTGCTCCTATTTCTGCCTAGCAAATGACAGAAAATCATTGGAAAGTATGGCTTAATATAATGAATTTTTATCTGAGTCTGAGTGGTTTCCTCCACTGCAAACCACCTGTTGAACATTGATTTTTCTGATTTAACACTGAATTTAAAGCTCTGAAGATTTTACAGAGCTTTAAGGCTGTGCAAAAGCTGAAAATAAACTTTCTACTCGTGATATTTTTCAAAGTTTTTTGATTTGTATATCATTAAGCTATCAAAATGAAAATGTTTTCTCAGGAAAACATTTTTTTTCCGATCATTACTTTTTGACATATGAGCGCCTAAAGTTTACATTTTTGGCGCAGAACATTTCAAATTCAGTAAGAGATAGATCCATGAGATTTAGAGGATAGATTTTTCATGGTATTGTTGATCTAGTAAAACAAAAATTTTCTGAAAATATCCATTTTTAAGATAGTTATTCAATTCACTAAAAATAACCAAACATAAGTTTTTGTTGAGTTATTTTTGTTAATTTTTGGTAAATTGAATAACTTTTTCAAAAATTGATATTTTCGGAAAATTTTTGTTTCACTAGATCAACAATACCATGGAGAATCCGTCCTCTAAATCTCATAGATTTATATCTTACAGAATTTGAAATGTTCTGTCCCAAAAATTCAAACTTCAGGCGCTCATATCTCAAAAAGTAATGATTGGAAAAAAATGTTTTTCTAAGAAAACTTTTTCATTTTGATAGCTTAATGATATACGAATCGAAAAACTTTGAAAAATATCACGAGTAGGAAGTTTATTTTTAGCCTTTGCACACCCTTAAGACTGGCTACTGACGGTAATACATGCATGTACATGCATATCATGCACATACACATTTTCATCACGCATGTTTTATCATCCGCGAAAGGCTTCTAACATAAGAATGAACAACCAATACCAATAGCAATAAATAAATTACTGGAAAATCACAAATTATAATGATAGAAAAATAATTTGACCTCAAATAGAGCAGCGAAGAAAAAATAAACAACAGAAAATCGGTGATGCAAAAAGCCTTTCGGTATGATGACGCAACAATGTATAATGTCATGTGTATCATGCATGTCCTACCGTTAAAAGCCAGCCAAAGAGATTAGACATGAATAATAAACTATCAATTGGAATTGAAAGCACCATGGTTTCCTAATTAAGATTGATTCACCTAGCATGAATCAAGCCAAACTATATTAAATACCAGCTTAATTTCTATCGAAATAGTAGTATCAATATTATCCATGTTCCAGAGATATTGAGATCAATGATAATATTTTTTACTTTTTTGTGACAGATACTACACACAGTTGAAGAAATAGACCAACAGTGGAAATAACAAATCAGTAAAAATAATAATGTACCTTTGTGTTTTGAATTGAATCTTCCATAAAAAAATCCACGAAATATACTGAGTGATAGAGATTTTAGCTCAGGTCAAGCAGCAGTGGAGTTGGGAAGCGGTGATGGGGTCTCCAGGGGGGTTTAAAGGGGTTCAAGAGCAATCAATCAATAAGCGTATCTTATCAAAGAGTAATCAAGAGATGCCAATTTCGCTTGATAATTGGAAAATGATTGAACGCTGACACGTTTGTGCTCACTGCTGATTCTCTTCTCCAAATCTCTTTCTCTTCTCTAAATTGTAACTCTACTCTATAACGAGATGCGATATTCATTAAATCGATAAATAATATGTTTCATTTTTGACATTCATTACAACGTTTCGTCAACTGGAAGTGATTAGAAAAGCGATTTGTTCCAAAAATTGATTCTCAAAGCACAAAGTGTTGGACAAGAGGTGATTCAATATTTTGTCCACTTTTCGAATGATTGGAGCTCAATAATTTGTTGATATTTCCACTGGAGTTTATCGGCTTGGATACAGTAAATATTCATTCGTTGATTCCCGACAAAGGGTTGTCATTGCAGATTAAGGGTTGTAGAGGACAATAGGGTTGTATCTGTGCTTTCATGCATGCATTTTAGCTGCATTTAGGTTGAAATCAGAGATAAGTCATAGAAGAACAGTAGAATATGATAGATTTTTTGATAGTGGAAAGATAAACAAGAATAGAATTTTTGAAAAACTCCTATTTTACTAAAAACACTCCACTTATATAGGCTAATTCTGTTCAAATTAATAAAAACAATATAAAAACTTGTAGTACCCTTTATTAAAAATTTTAAAATATTTTAACGACTAGTTTCGACCAGTCATAGAAGAACAGTAGAATATGATAGATTTTTTGATAGTGAAAGATAAACAAGAATAGAATATTTTAAAAACTCCTATTTTACTAAAAACACTCCACTTATATAGGCTAATTCTGTTTAAATTAATAAAAACAATATAAAAACTTGTAGTACCCTTTATTAAAAATTTTAAAATATTTTAACGACTAGTTTCGACCAGTCATAGAAGAACAATAAAATATGATAAATTTTTTGATAGTGGAAAGATAAACAAGAATAGAATTTTTGAAAAACTCCTATTTTACTAAAAACACTCCACTTATATAGGCTAATTCTGTTCAAATTAATAAAAACAATTTTAAAATATTTTAACGACTAGTTTCGACCATAGGTAATTTTCAACTTAAAATAATAATAATAGTTTTATATTTCAGCTTGTAAATGACCTATGGTCGAAACTAGTCGTTAAAAATTTTAAAATTTTTAATAAAGGGTACTACAAGTTTTTATACTGTTTTTCCTATTTTACTGTATACCTAGGCCTATAAATTATACTTTTTCTCTGCTGCTCTATAGGCTACTCGTTTATTCAGATTTTCAACACAGCAAACTTATTACTACTAAAAATTACACCTACCATAATTTGTAAATTATAACCTTGGAGCACATATTCGATGAACATAATAATTTGCATGATTATTGCGTTTTTATTTAGAGCAACGAGTAGGAGTCTTAAGCAGCGGAAGTGTAGCTCACTTCACTGGACATTGCAAACCAAGTTAGTTGTTGGATAGACTCCAGCCAAGGCCTCACTACACTGACTAAGAACTATCTTATATACTTGTATATACTCTTACTAACACACTATGAGTGAACTTTGGTATAACTGTAGATACTCTGATACCGTCCAGCAGTACTGTAGTGAGGTCTTGCAATACTTCAATGTCCACTAAGAGGTGAACTGGAGTCAATTGAACTCTGAAAACTAGTTTAGCAGCAAGCTCTTGATAATACCATACATATAGCCGCCGCCAGGCTCAAATAAAAAACGTATCCAGCGTACCGCACACTTTAGTCAGAATCAATAAATACTGTCAGCACTGGTTGAACGGGAAGCATTGATGATATTCGAAAGGAAAGCAGACAGTTTGAAATGAATGTACATACTCTGAGTAGGCCTTTCTCTTGAGCGAAATCGCTAAATGCCAATCGAACATGTGTGAGCAACAAAATTGATCCAGCTATAATAATCGCGCTCTATGATATAATGGGATTCCCTGTAAATTATCAACATTGCTAGAATGAGAAGCATTGATAGAGGGATGGAGTATTATGCCAGTTTGTGTCTCACTCTACCAGACTTCACTTTTGAAGGTAGCGCCTTTTCGGTCAGATAGTTGGTGAAAATAATTTATCGATCTCCATGGTTGCTAGTTATTGATAAATATCACAGTTACTACCAATGTACCCAGAATACATTGTCCTTAAAATACAATATATTCTAGGTACCTTGGTTACTACCACAGCAGGCTAGGGTAAAAAAATGTTCAGGGGCGATAACCTAGAGGGAAAACTATTTTGTTGAACTCAATTGAGAATTGCTTTCAATAGCTTGTTGATTGAGAATATTGGTTGAAAGGAATTTATCATGACGGGATTTGATTGGAATCAGTTTTTTAACAATGTATAGTTATGTGTTTCGTTTTGTAATGTTTCTGAATTCTATTCCATATTGAATCAGTTAACAAGAAAATTGTTAAGGCTAGGTGGATAAATATTTGTCAGTTTTCATTGAACTGTATTTGTAGTGATGGGATTTGATTGGAATCAGTTATTTTCAACTATTTACTATCGTTGTCACTTCAGAATACTTATTCTAATTTTTATTCCATATTTTAAGTTCTACAGAAAAATTGTTCTGTGGGTACTTAGCTACAAAGAAAATATTTGGTTGTAACACAATCTTAATGGAAAGGTAAAGGTTTTGATTAGTTTTGACTTGAATCAGTAATTACAACGATCTAATGAAAGTGTCATTTCATAATGTTAATGTTATTCATTTCATAATCATGTTCTACAGTAGAAGGCAAGATTTTTTTTGTGATCAGTTGAAGGTTTTTTTTCAATTTTAAGGTTTACTCGTCATACTACAATCATAATATAATTATGACATTGAAGGAAAAACTAGGCTTAGCCTGGACTATTTCTCTTCAAAAACTTTGATAAAAAGTTAACGTTGTCCAAAGGTTGAGGTTTACTCTTATAATAATTCAAAGTTGTGTAGTGCAGTTTTTGTACATATAAAATTCCATAATACCTATTACGCAACAGCTTCAATGCATATGATAATAGATTGTCACTCAATAGTTGAATCCATTCTTGATTTGATTCAATTGAATTGGGTTTATTCAAGTCTTCATACAGGATTCAACTTATATTTATTGATCCATGATGATAAAACTCTATCACACAAAATAGTCTATTCTATCAGTTAGTTGAACATCACAGAGTTTTTTTTACATAAACTGGAAAAAATATTCTATAAGGTCATAGGTTGCTTGAAACATGCTCGATGTTAATTTGTACATTTCTTACTCAATAATACATTGCAATGGATCTCCTTCAATAGCCATAATGCAAACGTAATAAGCATCTGTGTTGGCACCTATATTTAGTATCTTATGTAGTATGCATCTTTCAGTGTATATTACAGGTTACAGACATTATAATAATTTATTCATTGTTTACATTAATCATAATGTGTATTATTTCAGAATAACTGCGTACCTATCTTGAATCAATGAATGAATGGATGAAAAAATAATTCCTCCCAATAAAACTTGTATAAAGTCATAAAATTCAATGTTTATCATGACATGGAATTTATTTCAAGACAAATAGTCTGTTCTCTATAATTTCACTAAATATTCCATCAATAATAATGTCAGTCACTGAATATTTACTACTTGGTAATGTTGTTTAGTATATTTCGCAATGCTATAATACGCAAAGGTCAATGTTTTGAGTAAATGTTGAATAATGGAAAGATTTTGAATCTATAGAAACATCCACTTGACTTGATATTTTTTTATTGGAGTGAAAAAATAAATGTTTTGTGGTATAGGCTAGCTAACTGGGGAAAAATAATTTTTATTTTGATAGAGTCTATTTCAAGTGAAATAGTGAATGAATTTGTTGTTTCTTCAGTGGGTTTAGTAGGTTTTCTTATTCAAAGTCAACGTAGATGTTCTGTATGAATGCAGAATAATGAAATATTCATGTCAATAAAAAAGTTTTATCAGTTGCAAGAGAATAATATGTTATTCTGTCTTTCTATCAATTCAATTCTTTCTCTGTAAGGAATTTAAATCACTAGACTTTGACTACTAGTAGGATTATCAAATGAACAAAAATGGAAGTATTTAAATATTTTAAGAACCAACTCTCCTAGGAATGAGAAAAGCCATAAATTCGAGGTAACATCAGTTCAGTTTTGAGTGCTTGTGAAACGGGATGTTCTAGCCATCATAATCCAAAGCTTCTCTTGTATAAATATCAGTGCATTTGTGTTGAATGTTATGTTATGCTTTCAAGTAATGGAAATGCCTAGCTTTATTGAGATGGCGGCTAGAATCATAACATCACTAGGACTGTCTCACTCAACCATTTTATTTCTTGTTCCATGGTCTGATGCGTCGCACATAACATGTTTCTCCACATAATGTTATTGGAGTATCTTCAACTCCATTTTTCTCTCTATTCCTTCGGATTTTCTGTTCCTATCTGTTCATCCTAGTGTAAGAATAGCTCGAATTAATATCATTACAACACATGACTTTTCAACAAAATACAAGCTATAAAAATGTGTTATTAGTTTCAATGTTGAGTTATTGAGATTTTTTCAATACATCATCGATTATGTATGATTTTGTAATGTTGATTTTCCTGTTATTGTACAATTCTTTGAATGAATATATTTTTCTATTTCATTCCACAATATATTCCCCTAATGAGAGATTTGAATTACTTTTAATATCGAGGCTCAGGTTAATATGAGGGATGCATAATTTCAAATATGGAATCCAAGGCTTTTTAGATTTCTATGCATGAATTGTGATAAATATTGATATTTTTACTGACTTTCTACTAAAATATCGTGTTGTTTTCTCTAAAACTGTATTTTGTATGTCTGAAGTATTTGACGTTGACCATGCATTTTTTTAAGAGTGTCCTATGTCAAGTGGAAATTGGAATTTTTTAAGTGAAAAGTGAAATCTTAACCTTATTCTTTTTTGAAACTTTTATTTGTGAAAATTTTGGAGAAGACAGTTTTTGGCTATGCCTGTTGTCTTCTCCCAATCATATTATAAATTATAATTATGATTTGTGATTGCCAATGAAATAAATAAATAAAGCATGGTATATTTCTATTTGAAGAATAATGATGATTAATTGAAATACAATAACTGTAATAATGTCCATTGCTCCTTAATTGTAATAAAAAATATCAATCAACTATTTCAATGATTGATTTTATTCAGAATTTATTGATTCATTTATTCCATATTTTATATATTTTGAAATGGCACCATTAGGTATTAGAAGAAAACCTATATTGTCCTTTCTCCCTAGCCTATTCCCTAGCCTATATAATAAAACAATCTTAAGCAATCAATCGATTAATTAAACAATAAAACAATCATGTATAAGTTTTCTCTGCCCTGACCATTGTGGAAAATCAGATCACCAAAATACTAAGAGACAAAGTTCATGGAAAGGATTATTTATCACAGACCACCACAGTACCTACTACCTACATCTACAGGACTACACAACACAACAGTTAGGAGAGTCATGAACAGGAAGATAAGTCCCAAGTACTTCACTCGCCCACTAAGCCCACACACTTGTGCTCAGTGCCAAATAAAAGTGAACTAAGTAAGGCAAGCAAATTGAATTATGGGTGTACTTACATCCAGCTGTTATCTCACTCGCAGAAAACTGGTATTATGTTATCTAAAATGATCCAATCTTTCCCTTGCCATGTGTATTCGCCATTATTATCTCCAAAAGATAAGCGCTATGAGAATAGATGATACACTTTAGAAGAGCGTGCACCGTTTCCTAAATAATAAGGATTAGATACCGTTTTATTAGATGGGTGATTCTTCCTACATGTATTTTACAATAGTCCTGTTTTTCTTCCTATGAAGAACTCTTATTTCTACTCTGTATTGGTTACCTTCTTCTACTCCTTCCCAATAGATTTGTTTACCAAAAATCTTATAAGAATTCATTCTTCAACTCTAGACATTCCTCTTTCAATAACAGTCCATAATTTTTTTCCTTTTTCATTCTCTTAAACTTCTCTCCTAGTTAGTTATATTATCTATCACTGCATTTATTTATTCTTGTAATATGGTACTTTCACATCATCTTTCTTAGAATTTTTGAACTGTCTCTATTCATCCTCTGCCCATTTTTGTAATATTATTCTATCAATTTCTCTATTTTCATTTGCATCTTAGATTATCCCATCCTTTTGTAATTCTGTAAAATATTTAGCCTACTTCTCTTTTCCACTCCTTATTCATTTATAATTTCAAAGTTATAAAAATTTGTATTCACGATTATTCATGTTCATCATTTTTTTATATTTATTTATAGTAGTGATCTTCTTTTACTAATTCAAATACATATCATTTTCTAAACTATATCTTCTTTTCTGGTCCAAACTTATCCACTATATTCTATAGTGAATTCTCTATTTCACCTACATTTTTATCTTCAATTTTTCTGTTCTCTTTTCCTTATCTATGTCTTCAGGTAGTAGATCTGGGTTTCTAGTAGTATAATTCTTACAATTATCCCCTTTCTCATATTAGCCCTGTCTTTTTTATTAATTCACCACTTTCCTCCATTTTATTTAACCAATTTTAATTTTTTTCTCTCCTAGTAATTTCTTCCATTAAAATTCTCCCAACTCAAATGAGTATCTTTTTTTCAAATTCTCTATTTACTTATCTTCATTTCTCTACATATCAGTAGAATTGTTTTACTATATCGGATATAGTTTATAATACGAGTATAATATGTAAATATAATATACAATTATGTAAATCACTGTGACTAATCCTGTAATTAATCATATCATTCAACATCAATATCTTATTTTTTCAATAATCATCAGTTATATATATTAATTTATATTTCCCTTTTCTACTCTTCCTTCCAATGTCTTTATCTCCACTTCTTGAAGAATCTTCCCCATACCGTCACCTCACTCCCCAAATAACTCCCTCAATGTCTCACTCTACATCTCCCTCCTCTCCTACATTTATTCCACTCTTTTTATCCAATAAAAATTTTAATTGATGGTTAGGGCAGATCAATACGAACATTGACAAACAACACTGTTATTCACTCTTCTCCACCAGTTTAAGATAGTAACAATGCACCGTATCTAAACTCTACACCAGTGTAAAAGTAGTAATGCACGATATCTAAAATAAAATAGAAGAACTGTCTCTTAGAAGGAGAAAATAGTATGTCCTAGAAGAAGATAGGAGAAATACATTCCAGACAAGAATAGGAGAACTATCTCATTGAAGAAGGAAGAATCATCTCCTAGAAGAAGTATCTCCTAGAAAAAGATACCAATTTATATTTTTGTATATCTTCCTCCAGATACCGTAGTACAGTATTGGAGTGCCGGTTAAAGCGCTTTATTTGGCGGAATATTATCCCTTATCATGCACTGCACACTACTGGCGGTGAACATAAAATGTAAAGTTAGTACAGATTCTTTACGTGTGCATTTCTCTTTCAGCGATTGTGTTTTCTGTTTTAGCACTGCTTTTATTGTGGCCTGGCACGAGAGTCACAATTGAGGCGTTAATATGCTTGCAACAGCATGCTTGTATGCTTTTTGCAGCTCTGCTCTAGTCCCTAAATGCTGTAAAAAGGTGAAAGGCGTCTCTACTCACACCATAGAATATCAACTGAATAATTGGACTGGAGTTATGAGCTAGAAGTTGGTGAGATCCCAACGAGGCAAATTATTGGAATGATGAAATGTATATTTTCAAATAAATTAATGAAAGTTGTGAATTCCTGCTTGTAACACCTTATTTTATATGTGTTTGTTACACAATTTCACTCATTTTTACTGTGTAAGCAGAGGTTGATGTTTGAACATTATTATCATCAATCATTGATTCAAATCATATTCATTTAGTACCATTTATTCTATTTGATACAGATTTTTGACTTTTGAATAAAATATTATTCATCTGCTTATTTTTGCATTGTCAATAAAGTTTTCTAATAGAATTTCACTCACAGCTTCGTCTGTTACTTTGCATATAAAATGCAAATATTTATTCATCTATCTATGATCAAAGTAGCCTACCAATAATTCACCTTTCTAAGTTTTTAAGAGTCTAAAATTATCATTATAACGTCAAATCATAGCCTGATTAAGTTGTGCACGATATGCTTGGAACAATATAATATTGAATAAATAAATAACTCTTTTATTCCACTTTTTTATTATATTTACATCTCCATTAATACAAGTTTCAAAAATCATATACAAACAATGTTCTGTATGCAATAATCAGCGTCTGTTGGGGAAGAATATAATTTTATAAGCCTAATATTATTTTTATTATCCAAAGCTTCCTATACGAGTATACCAAACCAGAAACTATAAAAATGCTGAAACTCAATGCATTTAGTGACTTATGGTGTCAATTGATAACACTCCAATAATTCTATTAACATAAGTTCATGATATCAGAATGACCTATATATTCATTTTATTCTACAAATCAAACCCGGAAAGTTACCGTATAGGCCTATCTTGATTTTTTTTACAATATCTCATAGTTTATTCACAGTAGGTACAAGGTATCTATTATAATAATAATATAATATTATATAATACTATTATTATATCTAACTACTTTCCAATTTGGTTCTTACTCGAGAATTTCCTATTAAAATTGAGTCGCTGATGAAAACGGTCACCCTTCAAATAGTAGTACTGAGCGCTCGTTACTGAGCCACTGTTTGCATGCTGCATACTCTTGCACAATAGCATAGTCACCCCTTCAAGTTACAACTATTGCCGATAGGTTGCACCACTTGCTTCGAAGTTGTCAATTTTCTTTGCTTGTTGTTTCTTCATCATTCTTCGCGTCATCACGTGAAACCAGCCGGTGTTGAGGTTATGGTATAGAAATGTTTACTTCAAATAAAACATTTTTTGTTGAGCTTACATTAAACTAGACAATTTTCTAGCATTAATACTACGAGATTCGAGTACAGTGAACGGTATTGTGTATTGAAAATTACAAAAGTGAAATAGCTAATACGGTACACTAACTTATTGCGACGAATTATCTTGTACAAAATATTGTGTAAGTATACCTGCATAAGCTACCTGTTGCCAGAGATAAGGGAATATCTAACTTCTTAGAGAAAAGGGAAGTACTAACTTCTCTCTGCTGTTGCTTTGGATAAAAATCCCAATCATTAAAAGTACCCCGTTTCTTGATTTTATTCAAAACTTTACTGCGATCAGATTTTTATTCTCACACACACACCTGTAGCCTAATCTGGGCGGCTAGTTTTAAAAGCTTTGCTACAGTCTAGCTATAAGTCTAAAACTGTAGGTACCTACGTAATTGTGAATTGTGAATGTTTAATAAAGTGCAATATTATTTTCTTTCCTGTTATTTTCGTTTTAATTGTAATGTTACACTATCAAATATATGTCATTAAGGCTCGTACTGGAGTTTGTCTGTGAGCCTTTCTATGTTTTTATGGAATAAATGAATAAATGTAATTTTTATAATTAAAATTTACAGTTCATGAAAAGCCTTAAAGCTTTTCTATCGCACTACTAAACTATAAGAAACCCTTGTTTCTTGTTGCCACAGTATGTATTTTGGGGCGAAGATTTATCGAATCTTGCAAGTTGCAACTCGCTAGATAAGTTTTCCAGTATTTGTATTTTTGTGTTATCTCATTTATTCGGGTCAAATTTACGTAATTCTGCTCATCCTCATGTGAGCTATCTATCATTGATTATTTGCATACAACACTAGAAATTTCCATCATTACGCGGTATCCTCACACTCGACAAGTTTAAAGTGAGAAGTTTGTGATTTATGACTGTGTTTTTGGAAGAGATGAATAATGATTCTAGTTGGTGGAGTCTTCAAAGCAGGAAAGGAGTTGTCGAGTCTTGGCTTTTTTGCAAGTTAGCTCCTTTGTTGAGTTGGCCGCGAGCTGAAGAATGATAAGCAAAGTTCTGAGTTGATATTAAGAGCAAGTTGGCTGTAAGTTGCTGCAAACTATTAAACTAGTCAGATTCACTTTCCTCAACTTCACGTATAAAGCTTCTTCAAAGTAGTATTCTAAGCCATTTAAGTTATATACCTTATCTTGGGGAGGTTTTGAATGGCATCCTAGAAGAAATGAGCCAGAGGACATATCCTATCTGGAAAATTGATCTTGGATCTTATAACCAACGAAAATATATAGGCAAATACACCTCATCATCATATTTAATAGCTTACGTTTACTGTGTTTTCCCGTTGGAAAGGTGACTTCTTGAGTCTACTATTTAGGTACTAGCTCGACTAATCACTGTACCAGTCATGAGCTTCATATTCACTTATCAGTGGCTCGAAACACACCTAAAACTGTGAATAATTTTCAATCACCTTACAATTATCAACGAACAAGTCTAGGGCCCATATGGGCATTATCCTTACAAAAATATTGTATTATGTTGAATTTTAATTACGGTAAGTTATTTGATGATTCAAAGCCACATTGAAAGATGACACTCATAAATATTGACACATAGTAGCCTAAATGTTATTGACATGGAACATAAATAGGTATATTCAGTATTGACTTCTGATATGACATTTCTGACAGTTCAGTCTTAAGAAATGTATTTAAACAATCCAGTTGATGTAGGCCTACTGAATACTATCCAACATGCATCTAGTGCAAAATATAGCTTTGTTCAAGTAGGTCTCCACCATTTTCAGCAAATATTTTATGCATAACTTCAAGTCCAAATAGCTCTGTCAAATAGCAATTTGATGACTAATGAGAATGACGATGATGAGAGACGAGAAAATCTACAGGTTCAGGGGGTTCCGAACTCAATAAGTAAGTCTTGACTCACTTTACAGATGTGGATAGAAAATGTCCCGACTGATAATACCAGGAGTATGTGTGAATCAAAAGCAAGTACCAGGATTGAGTAAAGCTATTCAGAGAGAAAGAGAGAGAGAGAGAGAGTAAATAGTGAAGAGTGTCATTTGACAAGAGATCGACATAGATTATGCCCCCTCTCCTTCCCTAAAGACAAAAGCTTTGCATGATTATGATAGCGACGATAGATAGCTTTCCTACGTCACAAAGCGCCACTGAACAGAAAAACGTCACATTTGAGCACACATTGAACCCGCCTCTAAGTTTCGAGCGCCCTTAGCACACACTACAGCATGGTTTCTGCTCTTTTCTGCACTATCAGCTGTTCAGCATCTTTGGGAGCAGAGTCCCTCATCCCTGCAATAGATTTGATTGCACAAAGCGAACACTTTAGCCTGCAGTTTAGATTCAATTTGCTAATGCAATTTGAATATGTGATCAACTAATTGTCATCAGATTAGTCTGGTATTGATCGACTCAACTGTTGAAACTATCTGTTGAAAGAGACTAGGGGCTTGTTTCAGACAACTAGTCATCATCCAATCATCACTGCACTTTGGGGATTGGATTAAATTAAATTAAACAACAGGTACCATCTCTTCCAGTACAAAAAATTGAATGGTTCAATATGCTTGAAGATGTTATACACTACCAAGATTTCAATAGTCTCATTCACGGCTATGATGATTATAATGTTTTACCTTTTCATGAAATCATCTTGAAACCTCTGATCTTCTCCTATTGCTTTGTGAATTATTGTGGTATTTAGTTGATAGAACAATTCCATCATCATAAAAGAGTTTTGCAACTAAGTATACATTGTATTATACAACTCTTCAAATATTTAAATACTTATTCAATCTCTTACAAACAGTAGAGCAAGCATTTTCACAGCGGAGAACTTGAAAAAAGACAAATAAAAGTCTGTAAAGGCAAGATAGGTAATAAACTTCCAACAGTAAAACGGTAACAAAAATAAGCTTACTTTCTTCTTCTAGGATACTGTAGGCTACCCAATCCTTTTCTATGATCAGCTGTTTCATTTTATAGTCCTTTCACTTTTTTCACTTCTACTTATGGATTGTTTACCGATTTTCAATTGTGTACAAAGTGGAATCAGGTAACTGTGTTTGAAATGATTATAGAGATTGAAAAACTGTGATAAAAAGCTTTGATAAAAAATAATAAATGAATACTTTCTGGAGTGTAATAAATAAATATCGAGTGTTCTGGATGTGTCAAATAGATAAAAGTAGCTCAGTACTACCACAGAATACAAATATAGCAATATAGAATTACTATTTACTATTAAAAAAATGCTATATACAATATAGCATTATAGAAGTTTTCTCTGGTACTACTCAAGAACTCAAGATACTACAAGAGCTACAATAAAGTGATAAGTCCACCTGAAGTATTAAAATTTGCCAAAATATCATTTATTATACTTTCAAAGACACACTATATTGCATTCCATTCTAACGTTTCTCGTAAATAACCTTGAAAAATTGCATTTTAACATTTTGCTTTAAATATATTTTCTAAGGTGCTACATGGGTACCCTACTGTCTATCACAGCAGAATAATATCGACGTGATTACTCTGTTGCATATCCATACTTTTTCACTGTTAAAATTAAACTTGAATTAAAAAAAAAACACTTTTGGAGTGAAATGCACTTACTTTTGTAGTACGTGCAAACTACAAAAGTAAGTGCATTTCACTCCAAAAGTGTTTTTTTAAATTCAAGTTTAGAATAATATCATTTCAGTTTTATGTTTTTCCTTGTACTAGGATATCTATAGTAACATTCAGTTTCAACTGTTGCGTTTTTAATAACAAGCCTTAAGCATGCCTTAAAAATAAATCACACCAACGCGTTTTCTCATTTAACTAATGCTGATAGTTCGAAGTAAACAATCTCTATATAGATAGGCCTACTATCACAAACAAAATAATATAGGAGTAGTAGACCTACATTCTCCGTTATCCTGTAATAGGTCTACTTCATAAAATATATAAAATATTAATATGACTACATGTGGGACATACCATCATCATCATCAATAATTGTCATAGTTCAACATGCGTGATGCTCACACATTCATGTGGAAATCGATAAAACGGATGAAGGGAATCCGTTATTCATGATCTTGAAAGCTTTCGGGAATTTTGAGTAGCGTTTGCTTTCAGGAGGAAGCTGTATGTAAGCCTCAAAACCGACGCTGGATTATGCATGGTCTATCGCTCGGAAGCTCAACTGTTTTCCAGCTAATGCTAGGAATTTGTTAATTTCTCTGAGTTTAATAGTGATCCATCGAGCTGATCATTGGTTAATTGGTGAATTCACTCAAAATATGCTAATCATTTAGAGTTTCTTGTGGTTTACTATTGAGGTTTGGAAAACGCTTAGCCTTAGAAGTATGTTGCACCTAATAATGGAGGTAGACATTTTTTGTAGGAATAAGGGAGAAAATGAAATTGTTATAAGAAAGTGATCATTTTCTGAATAATATAAAAAGAATCTGTCATAAAATACTTTCTGTCTGATGGTAAAGTTTTCCAATTGAATAACTATCGTATTATTTTTTCATAAACTTAAAATTAATCTCATCTCTACTTAATGAATTTTTTCTATACTATTTCAAAAAATAGTGTAAACAACCCATTTTTGGAAATTTTCTATCCAAATTTGGGAAAGGAACAGTTTTGGGCTTTAATCCTGTTGTTCCTTCCCAATCATTCATAGTTGAGAATGATATTGTATCTATCCATGTATAAATAAATAAATAAAAACAAACTAGTTTCTCCAATATGACATTCAAATAAGTCTCTAGATAATTTGGTCAATCTCCTTGTAGGTATTATCACTTCACTAGCTTCAACTCATAATCATATTAAATAGGTACCTATAATAAAATGGTGATTTATCTCATAAGAGAATTCCTGGAAATAAAAAGCCCTGGAGAAATGAATGAAAAATCATTAGAATGGATTTGAGTTAGAAAATGACAAATTTTCTTACAATTCATAGTAGCCTAATATAATGTAATGATTCAGTAATAATGAGCATCTAGTACTCTTATTGAAAAATAATCATTTCAACTGATGATATTTAATTTTTCCACAATATTCGTTTTATAAATAAATATAACCCATAAAAATATAAACTATGAAGACTATCACATCCTCTCTGATATAACATACGGTAATAAATCATTTTATGGACAGTTAATGTTCTTGTAGTTGAAATAACGTGAATTACTTTTGAATTGATTATGTACCACAATGAAATTTTAAGGGTAATGATGAATTTCCATGTGAATGAACTACTGTCTAGGAAATTTTAAATGTTCATGGAATACAGATACTGCACAATTTTTCTCATAAAGGTTACTTATGTATTCCAGGAATAACATGAAATTAATATTATACATCTCCAATAGAGCATGATCCATATTTTTCTGGAAATAAATGTTCTCCTTGATGAATCAACCTGTAAATTATGGAAAATTAGGTGAAATAATGGAACCACAACCTCAGTTATTAGTGTAACATAACAACTCAAGCATGAAACGTTTACTGTTCATTATTATTCATGCTCTGATAGGAACGATGACAAATTGCTTTTTCACATCCAAAATATTCTATCTCTCTATTTTATGTTTCTCTTCATGTATTCTGTCTCTTTCTCTCGCCAGTACATTCTCATTTCCGGCGTTTGAGTGAAATTAAGTTGCTATGGTGATGTTTGATCCATTATTAGTCATCAGCAGAGTGCATAGTTGTCTCTATGTTTGATAATCACTGCAAGCTATAACATGGTGGCTCTATCACGTGGCAGGCTTGCATTAATCCATTACAAATGCGCCATTTCCTGTGGACTTATGCTCTAAATTCTCACCACTTTGACACAGATTTGAATAAAAGGGATGTAGCAATTGATATTTGCTCAGTGTGTGGTTGATTATTACTAATTTTGGTTCTGCATTTGCTATTTGGGTGATACTAAATAGTACTGTGTACAATGTAATAGTATACATTGTATATACTATTTATACTAAATAGTTAATAGTATAATATACTTAATAGTATACATTGTATACTATTTGAGGGAATACTTCAATAGGTAGTCTTTGTAGAAGTGCATTGTATCTAGAGGATACTGTCTAAATATAGTAGGTCCCAATATAATACTATATATTATAATAATTCAATAATATTATAATACTAATACTATATAAAATGATCTCTGATACTAATACTATCTAAATCTAATATAAATAGCATACTATTTGAGTCGATACTTCAATAGTATTTGCATAAGTTTATGGTGTTTTGGTACACAGTATCCGTGAATCAATTAAACCCCAATAGTTAGTTTGTTCGTTGTGAGAATGTTTTTGTGTGTTAGTGATTCAGTAATAATATTGTTAATAAATCCTTTTAATGCCCATGTTTGTGCCATATATTATTATGATGTCCTCGTACCAGATAAGGAGCAGCAAAAATCTTTCAAATATTGTTCACTATCACTAAACTACTGTTGAATCTTGACTCATAGGTGTAGGTAAAATAAAAAATAAATAGGTGAAAGAGATAAGAAAGAGAGAAATGTGAGAATTCTGTCCAATCAATTTTTACATCCATCGATTGTAGCCATTTGCTTCCCATGTCTATATGAAATACTGTAACCAAAGTAAAATATAAATAATTGTGAATTCTACTTTCCCATTATCCTATTCATCAATAGGTTCTATCAACTAGTATTCGTATATTTAATAGTATTGATAGTATTATTCATCATATTTAAGTACAATTTAAATTACAAACTTTGTATTTATCAATTATTATTAAACCGTAATATTCCTGATCTCTTAGGTAGGTACTCTTTTGAAAATAACTTTCAAAACAACATTCTATATACACTGAATATCAATCTGTATGACTTGAAAAACCTAAACTTTTTGAAAATGTTTCAATAATATTATTTATATTTTTGTTTCCAGGTAAGTGGATGATCCAAAACCAGACGTGATAAGAAAACATAAGTGAGTAGCCCAACCTACAGCAGAATTGCTGTTTAATTATTTTATGAAATATTTTTTAATAAGTGGGTAAGCTAAACTACTGCTGGGTATCTGTTCATTTTTTTTTTTTTTTTTTGATTATTCGGTTAAAATTTCTCTACAAATTACTAATATCAGTGATGACATGTTGCTGAACATCAATATTTGCTAGGAGATGCCCTGAATAAAGACTGCTAAAACTTGATTGACAGCATGTCTTTGAATCTATTTCATTTCAGCAGACTATTTCAAAAACTCTCCCCAATCAGTGAGTATAGAATGTTAAATTACATGGAATCACATTGTGATAGGTGCCCCGATATTTAAATGTTAATCGAATAAGCTACCTGACATATGTGATACTATAGAAAAAATATAGCATAATGTTACATTACATTGAATCACATTCTATACTCACTGTCCCCAATACACATTTTTTGCCGAGGATGATGCCCACATTAGTTTCAGGCTTGTACATGGTTAATGAGACGAATGATGATGATTATAAGAGAAGATTTTTGTAATAAAGGCAACTTATTCTGTTTACATAATTCCATCATTCCACAATGTAAAAATTCTACAACATTTCCGACATACAGTCATACAGTCAGCATTTACAATGTCATACAGTGTTCAATATGATTCCCATAAAAATGAAAATATAAAAATTATTACCATTGAACTAAATCTGATATTTCGCACAACCAACTCCAGCTTTGCTGAAAAACAACTTTCAGACCCCATTCATTCAATCAATTGGTGTGAGTTGCAGAGTTAACAAGTGAATGTGTGAATTTTCCAAAAGTTCGGAAAAATGTTTCCCAGTCAGGTCAAAACACTCTTGTCGACATTTTTAGCAGCGTTTGTCATTTGTCTCGTTTGCTAACTGAGCTGAATTCTGGTGTAACATATATCTTGCTTACTGAAATACAAATGTCACTAGACTATGTCACTTATAGAATACATACCAAATGTATAGTTATAGAAGAATTAGTACTAGCTGTTGTAACATACATCTTCTTCATTGAAAAATTCAGTAGCATACACTACACTGTGTTGATTTTAGAATACATGCAGTATGTAATATGTATGATTATAGAAAGAATTGGTGCTCGCTCTTGTAACAAATATACTTCCTCACTGAAATACATAATGCACTATATGTTGATTATAGAATATACAGAGTATGAATATTTAAAGAAGAAAACCAGTGGTCGCTCTTGTAATTTAAATATATTCCTCACTGAAATGGACCCTACACTATACTATGTTGATTTTAGATTATATAAACGCTATATGAATAGTTGGTGTAGATAGAATTGAAGCTTGCCCTTGTTATGCTATCCATTACTAAAATACCTACACTTGAAACTACAAAGAGACTACCAAGTTGACTGCAGAATTTAAAGAACACTAATATAATAAATATGCTGCTACTCGTTATTTTGGCATACACTGTATTATCTTCCTCTCTTACTCTCATAAGTACACACTAACATGTTGAATTTCACAGAATTACATCCCTTTATTGTACTAGACTAGATTTGACAAGATGAAGTAGGATTTCTAAAAGCTTGAAAATTGAAAATACCCCTGTCTTGGATATTTGTAATGGCATTGAGTATATAACCAATCAAATACTTGTAATAAGTATAATAGGGTGGAAATAGATAATTTACCAGTGAGTATTTACCCAGTCCATACCACTTAACTATCATTGATAAAATTTACTGCTTCTAACACACGTTAGTACAACTTTTATATCGTATTATCAATGAAGTACTGTACACCAATTTCAGTACTACAACATGTTGATTATATAATATTGAATTGAATTGAATTGAATTTTTTTTTGGATTGAATAATACAGTATAATGTATATAATACAGTATCTATAGTTATAGATGAAACTTGCATACATCTTCACACTGGATCACACGTCACATACTAAAACACAATACATGTCACTATACCGTGCTCATTATAAAATATATACAGTGCATACAGATCTAGATAAAACTGAGACTAGCTCTTGTAACTCATATATCTTGCTCACTGAAGTATACTCACTCATAGCACTCTACCATAGCACTCATTATAGAATATATACCATATGTATAGATATAGATGTGACAGGATGACACATGGTTGCGTGCGTTTTGTCCCTAGTAGTGAACCATATAATAGATGGTGGTGATGTACAGTATGTGTGTATATACTGTGTATAGTGTGCCATCCAAATAAATAAACAGTTGCCTTGGAATTACTGTCATTCTGGCCGGGAAAGCTGTCTGGAAAATTCACAATTATTTTCCGCTTTCCCGAGCTGTGTTCTGCTGAATGATTGATTGTTGATGTGCGTTGTTCGAAGATGGGAAGCCGGCTCTCAGCTCTCAGCACAATATTGTCGCAGAATATTTGCAGCGAAAATAAATTGTTGGCTGAATTTAGGGATTGTGGGAGATGTTGTTGAGTGGGTTTAATCGGGCATGGAATTTTGTGTTTTCGAGAATTTCGAGTGTATTTGTTTTTTTTATAACTGTGGTGCATCATTTTACCTAATTTTTTAGTTTAACTGGTGTTAACAGTGACACAGTGATCTGCTAGGAATGTACAACAAATATTAATTTTTCAAAAAACGCCATCAGATGTGCAGATTAACGAGATATCAATCCTGCCGTTATTATTTTAAAGCCTCCGGTATTCTCACTTTCCCCTCTTTGTTTATTTATCATGCTATAATGAGCACTATTGATAACAGCCTGCTGCTATATTCATGAGCACAGAACTAGGTCACCCATAAACTATCATTTGCCCAGTGTCAATTTATCCATTTCTTAGAAGAGTATTTTTCATCAATGAATAACATTTTTCAATAAGCTTCCCATCGAATTGAAATATCTAAAAATTGAATAAATTTTAATTTGAAGTCAAAAAATATTTGCTGGATAAGAGCATTTATTTTGTTGATGAGTACATGATTGTGTGAAATGTCCTCTTTTATATCTATGTTGCATTGTGTTGAATTGTAGTAGCCTATTGACCAAACTTGTATTTATTCTATGTCTAATACCTAGCCTGTTGTATGACTGTAATTGGTTTGTGATAAATGAAAATATTAATCTGAGTACCTTTTTAAATTATTTTAGCACGACATATTTCGGCTAATAATGCCGAAGGTACTCAGATTAACATTTTCATTTATATTTCAAGTAGCCCTAAAGAAAAAACACAATAAATTGGTTTGTGATATTTGCTCTCATATGACTACCCCTACCTAACGATGTCCATGTATTTGTATAAATGCTCACGACAATAAAGAACAAATTGAATTGAACAGTTAAAAGGTTTTAGCTTTTGGCTAACACTTTTGAGAACTAGTTGAAACTGATAAAGGTTAGTTAATAGCTAGAACGTCTTGATAAGTAGTATTAAAAAGTGATATGGGATTTGGAAGTCTCATCTATCAAAAAATAATAATAATTGTGTTTATAAATGTAATGTCATTTTTCGATTAAAAAGCAAACACTATTTCATTCCTTTTAACAAGATTTTAAATTTTCATCTTTTATATGAATAAAAATATCAGACTGATGAATGGTAAGCTATTATAAATCCTGAACTAAATATTATAAATATGCAACTTTAAAAAATGAACACTTGTAAGAGATTCAATGTGCTTGAAACAATATGACATGATACTAAAAATATTGCAATATGGCTATAAAAATAATATTTTTTTCAGCATAGGATACCGGTTTTTCTATCAAGTTTTGATAGTTAATTCTTATCATAGAAAATTTCCTTATGTTCTTCCTTACTCTGAAATGGAATAATTATGGGAATAATCGAATTGAGTATTTGTTGCATGAACTTGCAATGAAATAATAAGGGAAAAAGTTGAAGTTCAGATTCTACTTATATTTTTCCACATACATTCCACAAAATCTCCCCCTAAGTCATTTCATACTCAACATTATTTGCAATTTAGTTGCAAAGTCAGTTGCACAAATAACAAAACATGGAACATGATAGTTGACATTGCCAACTTGGCCACTCAACTTATTACTCAAGTTGCAGCTTTTGTTGATCGCGTGCTGGCCGCATGTAAAAGCTTATCAAGTGTCAACAAATTATGCCTCACAGGTCGGCATTAATTGGGTGAGAGGGTTCAGTCGCAAACTTCATTTCTTATCAGCAGCTACATGCATTTTCACGCATTGCGTGGCTGCTGATAGTACGTTAATTCAATTAACTAGATTTCTGCAAGTTTTTAATCCGGTGTGAATCTAGAATGGTCTATTCTGAGATTCATTTTAAACTGTCAGCTTTACTTGAAACCTATGTTATCATCATTCCTTACTTATATCATCAGTGCTTTCTATTCATCCATTACTGACACTTTGAAGTGATGTGAGTATAATGGTTATTGTGAGATTCACTTGAATCTGTCAGCATTCCTGATCTATAGCATCAGTGCTTCCTATTCAACCAATGCTGACAGAATAGGATCTAGGCTGGTCTAGTGCTGGCTAGATAGACTGCTGATTTTATCATGGGACGGGACGGCTTGCTTTCATCACCACTTTTCTTCTCTAGGGAAGTGGGACAATTAAGTGGTGTGATAGCATAATTTTTCACAGTGAGCTGGTGAATTTATTGGTGTAAAATTGTTTCTTGTCTACATTTGGGAATTTATACATTATTTTTAGTTATTTTGATTTCAATGATGGATGAACACAATGAATTGTGAATCGAGCAATGTTTTTGAGTGTTTCTTTCTCTAATTTTGGAGAAATGATCATATCTAAAATAGTGCTTATATTTAGTGAAACAGTGGTTTTGACTTATCCCAAACGTTTTCTTTCCTAATTTTGAAGAAATAATTAAGTCTAAAATTACTGCATTTTCCATTTTCGATTGATCAAAAATGGTTCGGAAATTATGGTGTGCAGGAAATTTGAAGATTATTGATGAAGGCATATGAAAGTTATCGTCGAACATATACACACAAACCCTCTAACGGACAACGAATTGAGCCTCAAGTCGAAAGTCTGAACTCGTTACATTCGTTAAAATATAGTCCATTTCTAAAAACTACTGCAATCCACTCCCTTTCTCATCTTCTCAATATTTTTTCTCATTCTACTATTTCACCTCTTTTTCATCAATTTCTTTCATCTCTCATCCATTTTTCTATTATCTCATATAGGCAACAATCCTCTCTTCTATCATGTCTTTTGTTTCACTAGACTGAACAAAGAGCCATGTGTCTATCCTATCTCAAATTCTGTTGCACATAAGGAAAGTGTCGGAATGTTCTACATGGTGGCACATTAATTTTATACAAGTGACAGAGCCTACACAATAATTATTGTGATCGAAACCCGAAAATATATTATTAAAAAATACGAGGTGGACACGCAATTTTGGGTAGTGGAGGAATGACAATAATTCTCATTGTACTCTTACTATATACAGCAAACAGTGGGTAGGAATTGAGCTATTTATAGTCACTTGACAACCACCAGCTGCTTATTATATTAGTGCTTTGTGCTTAGTACAGACTCCAGGTGTGTTGTTACTTCTCCCCCCACCAAACCACCTCTCTACCACAGGCAGGTGTGCTTCTGAGCACGTGTTCTGGTATCAGCTGTTCGTTCCCGCCAGAATAAATTCAATTAGATGGTCTGCATTTGGCGGGTTTTCTGAACATGAGTGAACAATGTGTAAACTGTGGAGGTGTAGCATGTAGTTACAAGTTATTTGTTGCTAGACCTAGTTTCTTGATTGGTGTGGCTTTGATTTTGATACCACTTGGTAACTGGTATTCTAAATTTATTTTGTGTTTTAATGTGTTCAGCTTTTTAGCTTATTTATTTGTATATGAAAGTTGTTTCCAGTACATTTTGGTTCAAATCAATCAATAATTTCATTCAATTTAACTCAAAATCCAAAAAAGAAATCAAAATACAAAGAAATCAAAAATAAGTTTCTAATAAAATACAAAAACAGGCTGTACAGAGACATTAGCAGAATAATCTTCTTTTGATTGCTTAATAGGACTCTTAATTGAATTTGTAGTCCACAAAACTTATTCTTTTGAACTTTATTCAAATTCATCGAATTGAGTCAACGTTTTCCCTTGCTTCCACATTAAATAGTTTTTAAATATTAATATAATTTTTTAAGGAAAATTGAATGTAAATTTGAAGAAATGATACTAGAACATCATTACTGGACAACCAATACTTCACATTTGTCTTGAACAAAAATGATCTACTTTTTTCAGTAATTTCTGTCTTATCATTTCCAACTTCAACCCAGTTGAGAAAAAGTAAATGTAAATTTGAAGAATTGATACTAGAAAATCATTACTAGACAACCAATGACTTCTCATTTGTCTTGAACAACTTTGTATTTATCTACTTTTTTCAGTAATTCCAGTCTTATCATGCCAAACTTCAACCAAGTTAATCCTCCAGTTGTAATTTTCTCAAGGAGTAACTCGAAAGAAGAAGAGTTCTTCTTCTACAAGGCATAGGAAATTCAGTTTTTATAATCAAGCATCAAATGAGAACAATTTCATTCCTGGATCAGCAGAATTCTAAGTAGGTTACTGTAGTCTCTAAACATTTGATCCTGGTTCAAGGTTAACACAAGGTAGAATATGAAATATTGTGTACAATTTTTTATAACTTGTGGAGATTACTGATTTCTGGATGACTGATAAAAGTATCTCAAATAAGAACCTCTCCTCAGACAAGAAAATAAATAAATTTTAATGATCAATGAAACTTGACTCGCCATCCTCCAAGTAGCCTGATTGAGATCTTAGATGTCACAAAACTGGATTGTCAATGTAAACTGACATTAAACCAAGTCCCAAAGAAATATTGTGAAATATCAGTCAAATATTGAATAAGCTCGTTGTTTGCAGAACTTGAGAGGGAAAACTTAGTCGATTATGTGAATTCCCTTGAAAATATACATTTATCAAGAGTCTAAAGTGAGTAAGAACAGGTGCTGAAATGACTGATAACCTTTACGTTGTGTCCCTGATATCAATAGAAGAACTTCCGAGCCTGAAACTGCTTTTGCAAATCACATCATTCCTACTGAACGCTATAGTGAGATTCAATTTGAACTGACAGCTTTGGTTGAATGTGAAACTTCAATGCTATTCATAAGTAATGCTGACAGATGCTGTTGAAACTGGACATCATTTCTACTGGACGCTATTAACGAGATTCTCTCTTTAAACTGTCAGCATTGGTTAAATGGAAAGCATTAATGTTACTTAACAGGGAATGCTGCCAGTTTGAAAGAAATCCCTCTGTAGAATCGATTTTAATCTGGACAAAAAGGTCAACCAAGTAGATTTGCACATGTGCATCGATATTCTGGAAGTGTTCTATTATTCAGGCTGGACAAAGAAAGTGTAATTGTTATTTATTTGATCTGCTTGAGTGCATTATAGGAATTGGAACATACCTAGCGTTGTAGTTGAAGGTTGCAGTATGAAGTCAATTCACTTCATGCAAATTTCTTGGGACTGTTTCAATTTAGTATACTGTATCATTAAACGTATTCAAGCTGCAGACAAATGAATTTGCTGTAATAATCCAACTAGACTGTATAATTCAATATTAGTTCATTTTCGTGAAATATTTGGTAGTGGTATAGTTTATAATAATTAATTTTCTACCCACAATAACTGCTACTGCAAAGTTTCCGTTTTTATGGGGAAGATTTATCCTTTGAGCATGAGAGGATATTTATATGTTTTGATTACAACTTTCCATGTAGATACATCACACACCAGTATTCATTCATCATTGTATTGCATTCCATCTCTTCATATATCCATATATCGTTTAAAAATTCATCCTTTTACATGAAGTACTGTATAATTTTTCAGAGTTCATGTGAATTCATGAATCCCTAATACTCATGTGTTTCAAGAAAATATAGAATTCAAGTCAAAAATCAATCGTTCATATCGTCTCCCTTTAGTATCATTTATTTATGTATTTATAAAATAATATCACATCGATTTTGTTAATTTCACTTCTTATTAATCTTGATTACGTGACCTAAGTGGCAATGAAACCATGTTCCATACAGAAAAATGCATGTGGTATTGACAAAATCTATTTGCTCTTATTTCACCTTGAAAAGGTTCTATACAATATGGATAGTGATTCTTAGAATTTTATCTATTCATTCATCAGCCTCTCTTTTTCCTTCACTCTCCCTCTCATCTGTATTTTTTCTCTTTCTTCTTAATTTACTCTTTATTTCTATTCAATTCTATTATTTTCTATCGTTATTGAGGGTTAGCCTTGATAGCTCTGGTTGAGAGACCAGTTATCAGTATTAAATATACAATACCTAAATAAATATACTAAATTAAATCACAAGAAACTGAAACACTTGACCTTTACAAAACTGTTTCCCAATATTTCTGAAAAAGCGAATTTACTGTACAAGATAATATACAGCAACTAAATTTACTGTAAAAATTCCTATGGCTTCTAGTTAATGGGGATTCCCCTACCGAAAGTACAAATTACTGTACACTTGCAAATCATATCAGTCTCCAGTATACCTACGAATCTGATTGTTTGGGAGGAGATAATTTGGATTTTTCCATAAATGAAAGAATAAGACGTTCATGTTGTCAACAATACTATATTTATTCAAAATAAATTTGAATAACAGAAGCAGGTTTCATGGCAACACCATTATCAATAGATTATCAATTTTCTAGATGAAACCTGGTTCTGTAATTTGAATTGATTTCGAACAAATATATAGTGAGGTTCACGTTATAATGACAGTATTTGATCAACTTTGGTTTTGCTATCCATGTCTATCATTCAACAAAGCTGGTGGTACTATCCTTTTCTAGGTTCACAACCATGCCAATTATGTTTTTGACAGTGTATAAATAAAATTAATTAATGCAGAGAATCGGCATCGCTATTCTTCTATCTTTATCCACTGCCATTATAACCTGGACCTCACTATAGTGGTATTGAGCAACGTCTTATTCTTTCAATTACCTACAAATCATTCTAGAACTAACGACCGATATCTCGTCACCCATTTTCCCAAATTTATATCGTATAGCATACACCATCGTGATTCAACAACCGCTCTTTCTTCGACAACCCCTCAGTTTCACCTAAACTGCCTGCCTTTCAGCATCCTCCATCCTTTTTCAAACAGTGCAGGATAGCCGGTTACTAGGCAACTTTCCGGTTACTAGGCAACTTTCTCTCTCGCACCTTTTCTGATGAGGGTTGAAGAGTGTTGTGCAAGGCTATCGAGGGATTATGGCAGGGTGAGGAGGGGAGCAAGAATCAGCCCTCAGCTACAAAAAGAGGGAGTGAGAGGGTTGATGGCTGAGTGAGGGAGATGGATGAAGAGGGTTGATGAGTGAGTGAGGGGGAGTTAGGGGAGTGAGAGAGAGGGGTTGCGTTGCAGCAGGGGGAGAACTGGATATGGCTTCTCTGGTGGGGAGGGGGAAGTTTTAGGTTTAGCATAGTCTACAGGAGACTGTCTTGGAGGCCAGACGTGAAGACCAAGAGTTTTCAAGTTTAGTACTGTGTTTGAAGGGCTCGTTGTTGGTTGCTGTTGTCTCTCTCGTGTTCAGACAACCCGCAGTTGCTCTCAAAACGTGCGTCTGTTTAGCATTCTTTTCTCTCTCTTTTTCGAAGAAAGAATCACAACAACATACTGTATTCTACTCAATTCATTGATAGTTTAGTTGAGGTATTACTACCGTGTTAACGTGAATTGAATTCGAAAAAAACTGCAATCTAGTTTTTTGTCTCTTTTTGCAAAGTGTAAACCAGGTTTTTCTGTCTCTGTGCAGAGTGTCAACCAGGAGTCACCCTGTCACTCACGCTGTATCCTCAGACGGCCCTTCGCCTGCCCACGAGGTGAGTTGCACAAAATGTCTGCTTTTCTTGCATCTTTTTGTAGATTTCTGTTGGTTTTTCATTGGTTCTGGAGGCTATTTCTCAAGACAATTTGATTTTCCAAGTATAGTCAGGTCACATTTAATGAGTAGGTCTAATCATTGATCTGTCTCATATTATTGGGTTGCAGAAGTTTGAGAGTAGGTAATCTTTTCCTTGCAGATTATTTTCACAGAACTCTTGTTTCTTTTGTACTGTTTGTTCTATGTTCCGAGTCCTTTTTATATTTAACTAACTGAATCTGAATCTATCTGAATTGATATTTGTCTATAATAGTTTTGAAATTGGCGTATTGTTTCCAGACAGATTGGAAAGCTGTCGCCTAACTTTACATGTAAAATGATTAGATGTCATTATTCAAGCCTACTGTGATAAATTTCACATGGAGTCACTATTGTAAATGAAATACTGTATTTCTATTTCAAGGAACATTATTTCTCATATAATCATATTACATTGAGGAATAGCTCTTCAGAATCAATAATTATTTAGAAGTTGGTGTTAAATTTATCATGTACTAATGACAATAATTTATTTCAGATTACGTTGACCTGATTAATCATGATTTTTTTTATTTCAGGGGTTTCGAATCAATCTTTTTCTTTCAGATTATTGAATATGGATAACATAATAATTATGACTGAGCATTGATACTTGGATGAATTAAAACAACTGGAAATTCATTCCAGGATCATAACATTCTGAAGCCTAATATTTAACAACTAAGTTAATTCAACGATTTACAAAAATTGAATAAGCTCAATAACAAGGAATCAGTTCCTACAAAACAAGCTGTAGTAAGATGAATCATATCTTATCACAATAGTGACTTATTCGTTTTGATTCAAAAGAATTATTTTTGTAATCAACAAATGCTCATCAAACAAGAAACCATTGCTTCTTGAAGGATTCTAGATGACTGAGGGCTCTATAAAATTTCCTCTGAACTTATTTACAACCATTCATCAAGAACATATTTTATTTTCATATTTCCTGCATAATAGATTCAAGCACAGTGTAGAATCTAGAATGAATTAAATCTTCAGAAGCCATATCAAAAAATAATTGATCAATTTGAATTTCCGAAAAAAAAACTTTTAAATAGCCTGTGGTATTTTGAAACATTTAAAGTTGATTATATTGTTTTTGTTTTATGAATATTTTATTGATAAGATAAGTAGTATTTACTTTGCTATAGGCTTTTATTACTAATCAAAAAACCTACTGAGAACTACTATTCTACTGTAGTATTAGTTCTTCAGTAGCCTACAGGAATATTTGAAAACTATCCAAATTTATACTGTATTGATAAGTAGTACTAGAATTTTTTGTTTCCTACATTTCATGTAATGATGATTTTCTATGTTGTCATTAGATAATCATGCTAAATAACTTACTATGTTTGAAATGATCACATGCTGCCTAAACTTAATTGATTGCTTCTTTAAAAGAAGCAATAGTACAGAAATAGTAGAAGGAGTATCCTTAGTTTTTCTTCCCAATCAGCGTTTCTTTGTAAAAAATATAAATAAATAAAGAGGAATAAACCCCACATTCCCAAGTTTTATTCATATACTTTATAATTAATGCATTTTAAAAATGTTTCGTAGTGGGAAAAATTGTTTCATTCTTATGGATCTATAGTATCAAGTTTGAAGGTGCGTTTACATCAAAGTTATTAACAGAATGTTAATAACTTAATCCTTATAGATTCTATTAGATTAAACATAACTTATCATACACATGATGAACATATGTGTTTGTCAAGCTCCGTTCAAACTAATATAATCTATAAGGATTAAGTTATTAACATTTTGTTAATAAATTTGGTGTAAACGCAGCTTTATCCATATATAAAATTTGCCTTATATGTTGTTCAATGATGATGTATTTGATAGAAATCACGTTATTCATTATTTTTTATATCTCTCTTTATTTCCTGAAAACCGTACTAATCATAATATCTTGTGTGACAATAGAACATTTTCGAAAACTGCTCTAAAAAACTGCACCAAGAACGTAGCCATTGTTCCACTAATCATTATTTCCGGGTTACCGCAGTGAGGCACGTACGTTCTTTGTTCCGGTTTATAATTTTCGGTGCAGTTTTTTCGGGACACGCGTGTGTTTCGTGGAGGAAGTAATGTATGTTGGTGCGGGACCATGCTCGTGCATGCCATGGCAGGTTAGGTTAGGACAGCAGGCTACCAGCCAGCTTCAGAGACAGCAGCTGTTTCCATGAGAGACAGATGCTCGACAGAGTGCCAGGTGATGGTCGTTCTTTCTCTACTCGCTGGTCGTAGATGAGATAACATTTCATATATATGTGGAATATGTGATAGAAGCCGGTCATATCTATAGAAATGTGTACATTATGAAGGAAGCTCTTCGTATAATAATTATATATACGTCGTCCTATGTTCTATGATTCTTAGTAAATAAAGAATATCGTACTGTGTTCATCATTCCAAAAATCTATCTATTGATCAATGTATTCTGAAATTTTGGAAAAAATTACGATTATGTAATCATACAGTCTAGCTATTCAGTCTAGACTGTGTGGACAGCCTAGTCAGCTGTTCAATGTCCCATGAAAGATTGTTGATAATACCGGCCTTATATCCGATATCCTTTGCTTAAGTTATAGATCAGGGCTCTACGGGGGCCCGTCTAGAGTTATTGCAATACATTTTTGAAATATATATATTTATACACATTTTTGACAACAACTGTGAGTTCAGTACTCTTCTCTTACTAGCCACTCCAATTCTTAATAAGTGTAAATTTAGCTGTAAACAAGCAGCGATTAACCATTTCGAGATATTAGCAGATGGTCCCACAAGTCAAATTCCACGTACATCCTTGTTATTGGCCCTTTAAGCCGCCCAAGAATTAACAATGTGGCCCTTGGATAAAAAATTGGAGACTCCTGCTATAGATTTATGCCTTTATCATAGTGGTAATATTGTTGTGATCTTCCTGAAGTCTTCAATATTTATCTAAAAAAAACAAAACTATATGCTTCTTCTATTACATCGTCTGTGTATGATTATTCTCGACATTGACATTTATGACATTTTTTACCAGTCTCTACATTTCTGGTGAATTTTATCATAAACAGCTCAAGTGTTCTGTTCTCTTTTAGGACCATCATTCCTTCCACCATAACACCGTGGGCCAGCTTGTCTATGTTTAGTCTATGCTTTTACTTTTAGGCACCGAGAATAACATAACCCAGTTCGAGGACATTTAAGGGCACTCTGTGAAGAATATAACCCAGTTTGAGAAGATACAGGCGGATGAATAGTTGAGCCACTTTCAATAGTAATTACGGCTCTTTATTACGTTCGTTCAGTTCCCACGTGCTCTCTTTGAAGTTGACTGTCCACTTGGAAATGAAGAGTGTATTGTTGATGTCGGTTCTCTTTCCTTTCATTCTCTCTTTTCCTCCATCTCATTTTCTTCTTCCTCCTCCACCACCTCCTCCTCCTGCCTCTTCTCCCCATTTTATTCCACTATCTCTCCCTCTCCTCCAAATCCTCCTCTTCCTCCTCTTGCACCTCATCCTTCTACTTCTCATTTTTCTTCTCTTTTCTTAGTCTTTCTCCTACTTTGAATTGAGATGATGAGGTGATTATTGAAAAAATCTACTTTGATCTTTTAAATTGATTGACTTCATCCAAAAATTTTCCTTACTGCATTTTTCTTCCTTTTTCTCAACTTCCTCTTCCTCCTTTGCCATTTATTTATTCAACCAAAACAAAAACACATGATCATAAAATGATTGGAGATGGAGAAACAGGCTTACTATCCCATTCCCGAATTTTGATTGAGAATTAGTCCAAAAGAGGTTGATTCGTCAGCACTTCCAAACACAATGTTTTTTGTTATATATTTATTCACTTCCTCCTCCATCTTTCCTTCATATCTTCATATAAAATATCCTTTATGGTATTCTTCCTCCTTTGGAATTCATTTGAATGATTCCCGTTTAAAACTGTACTTCTGTATTCTGTACTTCTTTTTTCATGATGAGATGTAGGATGTGATCATATGAATGCTCTCACATTCTGTGTACGGTACTCACCACTTTAGATAACATTGTGGCCAGAGGATAAATGTTTGTCAAAATGCTATTGTTACATTGTTTCGTTCTATTAAACTGATCCAATTCTATTTTAAAACTTATATTATTATTATTATTGTGGAATCAATGTTGAGAACTGTTCATCTTATATTCATTTGACATATTTCTCATCCCTCCCTCTCTAAAGGTGCGTACAGATTTACACGCCGCGAACATGAGCAATTCACTTTCAATTAACTGACTATATCTGTATTTTTACAAAAACGGTATAAGATATAAAAAGCTTGGCATCAGCTGATTAAAAGTGAATTGCTCATGTTCGCGGCGCGTATATCTGTACGCTCCTTAACATGTACAAGCCAACGGCGAATGTGAGAATCATCCTCAGAAAAAAAACTTTTTCCCAGTATTTGGTAGATGAAGAGGAAGAGAAGCTACAAGGTAGAGAAGAGAAATAAAGTAGAGGTATCAAGGAAGTGTTGAACAAGATAAGAATTAATAGATAATAAAGATAGAACGAATTCTGTACAATTTATTGACCCATTGCTGTAGTAGTTGCCTGTCTCATGAAAGTCACCTCGGAGAAATAGACAAGCGTTTCAGAGATTTCATCTTCTCTATTAGCTTCTGAATTCTGAATAGCTTACCGAGCAGCTCCTGCATCATAAAAGTCACAAAGTCATCTGAAGCTGATCGTTCTTTTTTGATGGAACTTGAATTTATATCACAGATTGAACATCCACACAAATTTTCAACACGTTATAACAACGATCATTTCTGATGTTTTCAATGTGAGAAGCTGTCAGTTCCAATAATGATTTCAAAAAATGAATAAAGGAAATATAGAAATAAAACTTATAACAAGGAACATCTTTAGTTAGCATCTTTTTTCAATCTAGTAGTATGGTCAGTTGTGGCAGCTATTTTGATCATTGACAGAATATCCTCAACAAGCTATGATAACAATGATTTTCATAATAATATCAATTTGAAAAGCTATCAATACCTCTATTTCATGGTGATCAGTCTCTTCAGCTGATGGATGACTAAATATCACCGCAATATTCTCAACATTATATTTCAACAACGTTTCATTTTTACTTTCAATAATTATTCGCAATTGATAGATAAACGTATGGTTATTTCTTGTGCAAATCCTAGGCCAACTCTCAAGTGATTGACTGATCATCCAAGCAACATTTTCAACATGATATCCCAACAGCGATTCCACAGTCAATTTTTGATTGATGAGCTATAACTTATGGTTATTTCTTGTGCAAATCCTAGGCCAACTCTCAAGTGATTGACTGATCATCCAAGCAACATTTTCAACATGATATCCCAACAGCGATTCCACAGTCAATTTTTGATTGATGAGCTATAACTTATGGTTATTTCTTGTGCAAATCCTAGGCCAACTCTCAAGTGATTGACTGATCATCCAAGCAACATTTTCAACATGATATCCCAACAGCGATTCCACAGTCAATTTTTGATTGATGAGCTATAACTTATGGTTATTTCTTGTGCAAATTCAAGGCTAACTCTCCAGTTATTGACTGATTATATCCAAGCAACATGATATCCCAACACCGTTTCCACTATAATTTTAATTGATTAGCTATAAATTTCAATAACTGATTATAAAATGGTTGAATGTAAAAATTGTAGATACAGATCAAGAAACATGTCCAGTCTACAAGTACTGTAGAAGAGTGCCAGTTATAAAAAGATCCAGTTCAAATAAGTCATTAGACGAGATGTGACCAGTCCAGTCCATAAAAAACAATATATCTGTATGTATTTCTTTGTGAATACAGACAGGTCTTATAAATTTATAAAGGTCTTCCACTTGACATCCGGTCGATTCGGTCAGTTTTCCGTTGCCTTAGTAATCGCGATCTTCTTGACCATCCAACGCGACAAACCTACCTGTCAGCGTTCCTTATGAATCGTATAAATGCTCCCCATTGTCACAACGCTGACAGTTTTAACTGAATTTCACAATACACATTTTCTGTCTGGCGACCGGTCTGGACCACAAAATATCGATATTTTTAATTCAAGAATATAGAAATAGTTTCACTGTCTAGTATTCTATAATATATAGTTTTTTATCTCTATTCATATGCAGAATGCTGGACGTAGGTATAGTTTTACTCCTTTGTATTCGAGATATATTTTAGTAGTGGACCATTAGCCATGTGTTGTTGCTGCTCCAGCAGTCTCCACTCCTGTCCACTCAACTGACACATTGGGCGGACCGGTTCTTCGAATATCATTACAGTATTTTAACAGTGAAATTCACTTTAAACCGTCAGCCTTCCTTATGAATAACACCATTGCTTCCCATATTCAGCCAATACTGAGAGTCTGGAGTGAACCTCACTAAACAGTTTCTAGACTCTTTTACCTGATGAACTCTTTTCGTTGCCAGCCGCCGGTTGCGTGCATGAATCACCGACTAATTTTATTTCGGTTGAGCTCCTTTTTCATCGATGTGATTCTGCGTGATTTATGGATGTTGTTATTCGAATCGAGTTGCGGTTTTGGATGTTGTGTCTGTATTAGCTTGATCTCAAGGTTGGATTGGTGGTAATCGGTTGAAGAGGTGGTGACAGATACGTTTTTATCACTAGTATAGAACTGCAAGTATAGGCAAGTATAGTAGTGTATGATAGGTTTCCTTCAACACTTGTGTGATGTACGTGTATTGTACAGTCTCAAATTGAAATTGAAATTGAAATTTATTCATAACACTGACAATTTACAAACAAAAGTAAATGAACTTAACAAATCAGTACAATAATTTTGAAAAACTAAAATACATAATATAATATTATCTTCTAATTCTATTTATATAAATGAAAATAATTAAAAACAAACAAAAACGTTATGTAGCGTCAGAGTTATGATTAAGGTACTTCATAAGCTATTAGCTGAGTTGAAGTTACCTACTCCGAAAATTAAACTATTTGACCTTTGCAAGAGACAGAAGCCTCGAAAAAAAAATAACAGAAAATCTTTGTCTATTCACAGAAAATGAATTGAAAGGAGTGAACATTACAGAAGTTATTTATAGAAACCAAAAAGTATAATACAATCCTAGGAAAATAAATTAAGAAGAATTTGAGGACATATACATTTTTATATTAATATATGAACTAAAGTCATAATTAATTATTTAATTAATTATTGTGAATTGAATGATTCAGATGAATGTGATTCGAATGACAAAATAATAAATAATACCTGATGAAGGGCTACAGCTACTGTACTGCATTTATATAATAATATTATTTCTTGTAGGACTATGGCTAAAATTTCTCATCTCTGTGTAGTATTTTTAATGAGATTACTGCTATTGGAATATTATAAATAACTAGCAGGTACCCGTGCACCGCAAAGGTCTAATATTAAAAAACTTGACAAACTGAAAACTTGGCTCACTACAATCTTGAAAAATTTAGAATAGGTCCTTAACCATCCTCGGTGAATTTGGAAAATTATAAGCAAAATTTCAAGTTATCAGTCCAGTAGTTCAGACGTGATGGTGCGTCATTCGTGAATTTCCTATCCCGTTCGTGTTCAAGCAAATTCTTTCCTTTGTTATATTATATGGATAACTGCTATTAGAATTTTTCAATGTCGCTGTATATTTTTAAATCAATCACTGCAACGACTTTGAGTTTTCACTAACGCTTATTTATTCATGTAACATTGATCACGAAGTTCTAACCCAATCCAAATTACAGAAACTCATCCTAAATTCATCAGAGATAGCAAAGTTGCCCCAACAATTTCCAAAGTATCTGAGTCTTTTTTCAGTGCAGCTCCAATTAGTTTGGAGCACGCTCTTGCACTGCCGCAGCCACTTTGACCAAAAATTGCTGACTGCAGATCTTTTTCGGGATCTTTTCTGCGGCAGTTGATCATCAGAATTCTGGTGGTTGCCACTTGAAAAGCCAGCACTGTTTGCCATGCAGTTTGGCTGATAGGTCACGTGGGATGCGATTTTTTCATCGGTCGAGTGTCCTTGAAAATGCTGTGAAAATGGTTGCTGTGTGCTGCTCTCCTCTGCTGAGACCAGCCTGTTCTTCCCTTTGCTTCTCGCTTCGTCCCGTTACCTCCGAAACCCTATTTTCTTCCTCCCTGTTCCTTTGTTCTGGTTCTCCTTTATTCTTCGTCACTTTCTCTCTCTCTCTCTCGATTGCCTGAGAGAGAGGCTCGTTCTGTCTCTCTTGCGCCATTCAGTTTTCGGTTGAAAGCCTCCTTCTTGCCGCTCTCAACCAGCTGGTCGTCAAAAGACCATGTATAGACGTTGCTGAGACAACAATCTATGAAAGAGAGCATTTAACAGCAGTGGAGCTGGAGCTGTGGGGATAGTATAGCACGCGGGCAGGGTAGCGTTATTATAGTTCAGTTATGGGGGTTTGTGTGCACTGAACCTTCGAATCGAACCCTAGGTAAATGAAGAGGTTGGTTGGTAACGATTTTCAGTTGAGTTTTTATTTAGTGAACAGTCTAATCAAATTCATTATCAACTCAATCAATCAAATCAATTCATTATCCATTGGTTGTTCCAATGCTGCGATGACTATAAAAAAAGAGAGAAGCAAGAATACCTGAGCATAGTAAGTGTTATTATAATTATAAAGTATACATAAGATAAATAATATAACGTACTCTAATGTTGGTGTTATCTTATAAAAATCCTGATTCTAAACAAAAATATATATATAACCGAAAATTGATTTTCTTATAATTATACATAGAATGAATTATGCTATATCCTACGTGAATTGAGGTTTGTCTTCAAAACCATGATTCATGTTTTAAAACCTTGGATAATTGATTCAATGAGTAGACCCATTCTTTATTGGGAGTATGGGAGTTTTCCACTCGTTCTTCATTGTCAAGAGAAAAGGTCTCGTTTGTCGCCCATGAGTCTTCTATAAGCTTAATGAGATGTTTCTTAATCATTTATTGGCAAATTATTTTTCCAGAATTTCACAACAAACTAAAACCCAAATAAATTTGAACTAGCTCTTTTTGCAGCAACACTACTTGAAACCTCTCTGTGCAGTAGTCAAATTTATATCATTGTCCAAGTAAACAATAATATTGAATCTGTGTTTATTTTGTGAGAAATATTGAGTACCTGATGTTGCCACAGCTACTTATTTACAAATCCATCCAAAATAGAAAAATCTTATCTAACTACGTAGAGTTTCAACAACGTCAAAACAACGTAGGTAGTTTCTGTAGTTACACCGTTATCAATCTATCAGAAATCGTGACATCTTATCAGATTTCAATCTAGTACAACAACAATCTTTGGAAAAGTAAATCCAAGACCGTTTTTACACGACTCAAAAATCAGTTGCATCTTTGAAATCAAAGTCCCAACAAACCGTTTATCTAAAGTTTGTCTTCACGGTGCCGTATTTCGAAGGAGAGCTCGATCTTTGTTGTTGCAGCATTTAGCAGCTGCAAGGACCCCCCTAGACCCTCTCCGTCTTCCCCCTACCTTCCCTCTTCCTTTTCCTGTAACGTTCGTCTTCCTACAGGCATCTTCCTGTCGAAGGGTGTGCTATGATGCTCTTCTTACCTTTTGATTATCATTTTCAGCCTACCTTCAATCATTCTCTCTCTCTCTCTCACTCACTCCTACTTTCTCTCTCAAACTCTATTGCGCACTCACTCGTTCTTTATCCATCCGCCTTGTATTGAAGTGAAGATGTTCCGTATTCAAATAATACAATGCTCGGATCAAATATTACAAAGACAGCAACACTGTTCATTAAAGGTCTTCCTGTCTGAAGTAATCGATTATAGAGTAGGACCCTTCCTCTTCTAAGTTTCGTGTTACTTCACATTACTCCTTCGTAATAAACTTATCAGTCTGGGATATTGTGAGAAAAGGGGTATATGTCGTGAAAAAATGTTGGATGTTTTGTGAAACGGAAATGGCTGACAGTAATAACATAGAGAAACTTACTTATGCTATCGTTTTTCTATGGTAATAATTAGTGCATACACTAGACAACCACTGTTCTATTACATACTTTCTGTTCTTGTTTGTCTTGTGTAAGTACTATCAGAAGTGTAAGCACTACTTCCAGCTATACGTGTTTTTCAATGATCCTTGAATTTATCATCATACAGGTTCCAGTATAATTCCTCAAATTTCTTGACTCCTCAAATGAGATAAATTAAAATTAAATGCAGGAGTTATGGACAAAATTTATTATTTCGAACATAAAGTCGTAGTTTAGAAAAGTTCGTATCCTAGCTTATGTTTCTTATTGATCTTGATAAATAATCATTTTTTACAATTTAATGGAAACTCAAGAAACAACTCTATCAAATATAATTCTTTAGTTGATCACAGAATCCTTCTATTACGGTACAGTTCATTTATCATTGGAGGTTGATGGCTGATAAAAATACATAAATTTGCAAAAAAAAATGAATCTTGATGATCCAAAAAGTATATCTTACCTAGAGCTGGATAGCCCTATATGAGGTACAAGAAAATTCCTTCTAGATTATTTTGTATTTGTTATTAGAAAATCCCTCATTATCGGCAACTCTTTGTTAATTCAGGCTAGATCATCATACACCAGTGACAGTGAAAGTTACTGCTATAGTGAGAATATTATTCCCATAACATCCAATGGGACTATCCATACTCGTTGGCCGTGCTGACTGGGAACAGTCAAGTCAGAATTTATGGAAATTATATTTTCACTGTACCGGTCCCTTTCACTGTCACTGGTGACTGGTGTGTGGGAAGCCAGATTTATTATTAGTGCTGTCATAGGGAAAAGAAAACTACTATTTATTCTTTTGTCTTTGAATATATGTCTCTACTAGTAGTTATTCGTTTGTTTCTGGTACTGAGAAAATATCGAAAATTTCAAAGTTGTTGAGGTTTCCAGATGTGGAATTTTAGGTGTAAAATAATTTGGCTCATAGCGTTTTGAAGCCTGTGTAGTCTATTCACAAGAATTGCGCTGAGCCGAAAGGTGCTGTGGGAAGACACTTACTGGGGTCAGCAGGGCTACCAACTGAAGAAAGACGCCGACAAGGGTCGCTCCGTGCTCAAGCCGCAAATCTGCGAGATCCGCGTCCACCTAATCCCGCATCATCTCTCATCTAACACAATAGAGCTCCACTCCATACTGGCAGCATTGTTCGAATGGGAAGATATGATGTTATGAAGTATCACAGACAACCATAGTAGTTGTGGTTGAGAAAAGCTGACTGAATCTCAGTGAGGCGAGGTTTTGAGTTGAAACAAAAACAGTAGTGGTCCCCGGTGTGGGACAATGCAGAGCAAGGATGTGTCAAGTGCCTACAGGAAGTGTGCTGTGAGATGATCATCGTGGCATCCTATTTGGTTCACTGCAATAAGTGGCCGGCAGACCGTGGAGTGAGTGGTGGGTCTACCCCGGTGCATCTACACCTCATAAAAAGGATCACTTACACTTGGTAAATAGAACGAGTACACAAGGACAGTACACTGAGACAGAGGTTGTTGGTTAATGTGGCCTATTTATGTATTACCATGGAGTACTGGACAATGTTGTTTTCCATTATTGTTTCTCTAATATAATTATTACATTCCACAATCACAATACAAAATTAATGATTGAGAGAGAATCAACAGGATAAACCCAAAACTGTTTCTCTCCCTAATTTTGATTAAAATAGTCCAAATGAGGTTATCAAAACACTATTATAAAGATTACAAAGATTTATAATATTGATAATCCAGTAAAATATTTCCCAATCAATATGATAATATAATATTGTTTATCTTTCCTGTGGTATTACTAGACACTGTAGAGTTCTATATTACTTACTCATAAAACACATACGGTACACCTATTATATCTGATACTGTACTGAGGTTAACCAATAAGTAGTTAACAGTTCTCAGTACAGTTATGCCCCACTGTACTGAGGCATAACTTATGCCTGGTCCTAGACCTGGAAATACTCCTGCTCAAATAACGTTTCCTTAGTTTGATGTTATGAAAAGGGCTCACTTATACTTGAAGATTCAACCAATAATATAAGGACAGTAGCCTACTGGGTTGAGAATCTTGCCTTCATGTATTATCACAATTTAACACTATAATATTCTATTCTGTTATTTATCATATAGATTTCTACATGTGTTTCTTAATAATAAAAAGACTCACACCTGTTCTGTTGTGATTTAGTGGTAGAGTGGACATTACTGTCAAAACTTCGCCACAACATCAAATATTCATCTCGTCACTCATTTCATTCCAAATCATTTCCAGGCTCAATTGAACGGACACAGTCACGGTACAGGGTTGAATAATGAGTGATGTTCATTTATTTTCCCTGTCTTTCGGAGGAGACGATTAACCATCGGTCCCGACTAACTAAAAATAGTCGTCATCTCTCATCATCATCCCTCTCACTCATTACCCACGCACAAGCCTAAGAGCTTATGTGGGGATCACCCTCAGTATTATTATTATTGCTCCCAAAATTGAGTTACACTTGAATTATTGTTCATTTATTATGGACGTGTATGAGCATTTGAGCATAGATAGAGAAACAGAAAATTGAAAATATTTGAATATATTTTATATTATATTTCTGTATGAGCCACTTCATAATTTCCTCTCAACTATTGAATAATTCGTCGCATCTCTAAACCAATTAGACCAGAAAGACTCTCAGCTACCTTCCAATTAATCCTAGGAGTCATCAGGTAACCCTTGACATTCTAGACAAGACGCTTTAGTCTAGTGGAAATCATTCTGTAGACAAAGTTCTACGTCTGGTGACTCATCCGATCCACAAAGACTTCCATCTCAATCCAATTTGCTGACTGAATTCCCCACCAAATTAATGCTCATCTTCACTTGACGTCTGTAGCTGGAGGGCACAAAGGGACTCGGAGTAAAACTCGATATGCTTGAACGTCTGTGCAACATTTATCGAGTAGTTTTGAGGTGGAAATTGTGACAAAGAAGTGCTCAACTATTGAATAATCAACCAATTAGTGACGATTCTCATCTTCCTTCCAATCAACCCTCAAAATTATCAGGTGACTCCTCTTCGCGCTGCATCCAGTATATAGGAGCTGAGCAGTAACAAGAGTGTTTGCCAATTTTTGCTGTAATTAGGGAAAATAATTTAGTAGTGATATCAGATAACTCCTCTTTGTTCTGCATTCAGTCGAATCTGAGCACAAAATGTATCAAGTGGTGGTACCAATTTATGCTGTATTTAGAGAAAATAAATGGTGCTGAATTTTATCAGGTAACAATTTTGTGTTACAACACTGGAGGGCCTCTTGTGTCCCAACCCTTAAAACTTTCTGTTATAACCAATCTGTGCTGTATCTAGAGAAGATGTAAATGGTGCTCAACTCTGAGCTGTATTTAGTGAACGTGGATTCCAATTGGAAAGCACTAGGGGAGTGTATAGTGAGATTCACTACAATCTGTCAGCATTCCGTATACATCACGTCAACACCTCTCGTATAACCTTTGCTGACAGTTTGAAATGGATGTGACTGTAGGGGAGTGAAGAAGAGAGCCGCTTTTCAATTGGCGGGAGCGTGATGTCGAATGATGCAACCTGATTTAATTCTGTGAAGATGTTTTGTGTGACTGCTGCAACGCAATACAATGATTGCCGATAGTTTAGCGGCTGTGTTATCCGGAATTAAATTGTGACCCCTATGCCTGGCGAATTGTTTGCTTCCTGTCCCCTACCTTACTCCACAGTACTGATTGGAAAGTTTTAATTGGAAAACTATCTGCTAATGAATTACTGGCGCTACTGTTGATTCGACTCTTCGTCTAGGATATTGATTTTCTAGTATAAAACTTTTCTTTTTCAGATTAGATTTTTTCGTTTGATTTAAACCAGTCATTCTAAAAGCATGTTGAAAACTCCCTTTGGAAAAGTGATGCCCGGTTGCTGAGTCGTCACATAAAGTTAAAAACAGGCAGTTAACTCATTTACAAAGCCATAACTCCACGTTTCTTTACACAGAAGTCAAAGTAAACTATAGCTTTCTACTGTCAACCTAGTTCCCTAAATGAATGAACATCACACCCTAATTCTAGATGATGTCCTTGAAATTGAAGCATCTTGTTTTTAAGATTGAGTGGGTGCTAGCTGAGGATTGTCTCTTGAGGGTTGTCTGAGAAGATAGCTGTTTCATGATCTTCCAGAGTTTATTACCAGCTGTTATACGTTTTTACTGAGAGAGACAGCTTTGGGCTCCGTCCTCTCCAATCATATTGTATACTATGATTAATTTGTGACTGCTAACAAATGGAAATGAAATAAATACCAAGTAGAACTATCGTTATTTTGCTTGAGGATGCTTGAACAACTATATAATTTTATTGGAAGTAGCCCGCACTTTAAACCACTTTGATGTGAAGATGATCCAGATTCACCCTTTCTGCATTTCTAGCTATGCTCTAGTCTCTAGAGCCTAACATTGTAGATATAAGTGCAACCATGATCATTCTCCTTTCATGATTTAGATCTACCCACTAATTATTTATATTGTACACGACCCTCCTCACACACAGACTCGTTCTAGGTGAGGAGTACTATTCTTTCAAATTATTGAGATTATATTTTCAAATGTTTGTAACATGTTGCTTTTTGAGAATGAAAACTTTTTCATTCATTCATTTTCTAGCACTTACAGTGGTGAATAACAATCTCACCATGATTCCCATGCTCACTAGCAGTGATCAGAGAAAACTTCTGTTGTATTCTGTGCAGTGATCTACCTATTATAGTGCCTACCATGGTAGATGACAAATTTACCATGATTCGACTATTTTCTTTATCAATTACTAGCAATTTACTAGGTTCTAGTACTTACCGTAGTGAATTTCACCACAATTTACATTCTTTCTGCACCAGAATGTACATCATTCATCAAACTTCCAGCACCTCCAGCACCTACCATTGTGGAGGTGATTTTTCTATGAGCACCAGCGCTCAATGTTGTGAATGTCAATGTCATCACGATTTTCCTCTCATGATTACTAGCTATGACAGTAACCTTCTAGCACCTAACCACAGTGAATGACAATTTCACCATGATTTCGTTTCATGACTACTGGCCATGGTGCAGTGAGAACAAGGCAGGCAATCCATGGCCTCACGCATGCTGGCTGTATTTGCACCGAGCCACGAAAACAAAAACGTGAGTTGGCGTGCGTGTGAGTGTGAGTGCGTGCGTGTTTTCGTCTCTTTTCACCGTCGCCACGGCCGCGGCTGTTCCAAAAGGGGATGTAGTGAGAGAGACTATTGATTTTTGTCCAAATCGTGTGACGTCACGTACCCTCTTCCACCCTCCTCCCCCTGTAGCTCCTCTCCACCCCCCGCCATTAGAACCCTCACTAGCCCCTCCAAACAGCTGCTTGCATCGGCGGCGAAATTTTGTACATGTGAAACAAACACTCGCACAAACATTCACGCCCGCACGCACTCGCGAGCGAGCCGCTTTGATTAGATGAGTGATTTTATCATCGGCGGACACAACCAATGCTGCTGTTGTGATGTTTTTTTGGGAGGAATTTATGTGCATTTGCCGGATTTGATAATTGACATTTATCGTTGGACGGTCGTTCGGCGTGATAATGGCGAAAGCCTTTTATGTTTGTATTTTGTATCGGTTTTTGATAAAAATGAGCAGTTGAGTTTCAGCAATAAATATAGCGGTATTGATTTGAAGAGCTCATTCCAAGTCAGTATTTATTGTTGGAGGCTTCGATTAATTTTTAGACGCTCTTTTTTTTCTTTTTGACGGAGGTCACTTCATGTTAACGATTGATAGTTGATTATTTTGATGGCACAGTTCACGGAAAATGAAAACAATTGCGAGAAAAGTACTTATAATTTTCAATACCTGATCAATCTATTTTACTGTGTACCTACTAATAAAAGTTAACCCTCTTGCACTAAAATTTACAATGATCAGTTTTAACCTCTTGTTGTATTATATTTTTTGGTCAATCAAATATTATGTTACACAAAACTTTATGTCTCGTTCACTTACATCCATACAAAACCTAAATTCCGATGTCCATGGCAACATCGTCAATTCCAAAAGAAATATTTTCTAGTAGAACAAGACAAATTATTGAGTTATTTTCTGATTGTAAAAAAATGAAACACTATAGAAATAGTGTAGAAATGTCCACCTCTTTGGAATAATGTTTTATTGACTTTCAACTTGTTATTTCAGATATTTTTTGCTTCCTTAATAATTACTCAGAAAATCTATTTTTAAGAGTATATGCAGCATATTTCTCAAACCCCTCAAATAGCTTAAATAGCTTGAGGGTTCCAGACGGTTGTAATGCTGTTTGGAGTGAATGGAAATTAAAAGTTTTTCAAATCTGAAGCAGTATGTGATCATTTTGTAGTCATAGTTGTTGTCATTGATATTGAATATCACTATTTAGTTTTTGAGTTCAACGTTTTTCTTGAATTTATATTGAAAGAAGAGGATAAAGTATGTAACTGTTATTTGACATACCTTCCGATAGCTGAGCAACTGAAATGTAAAACACGTATTAAATTAAATCACAAGAATTTTTCTACAGAAATAAAGAATTTAATTAGAAGGAGATAATAGAGATTACTCCTCAGAATTCATCATTATGCTTCGTGGAATCAATCCAATTATTCATATTGAAATTCGCACAAGAGCTGTTTCAGGAATAATGTAATCAGCAATTAATAAAGTTTGCTAGAATTCTTGGGAATCTTGCATTTCATTGAAATATGACAATTACACATTCCATATCGTGAAGTGCTCATTTCATCAAGTCCTTTATTGTCATTACTATAGCTATCTAGTCTAAAGACTAATAATCTAATTTTGTGTCCCAACATACTACTTGAAAAATGAAACAGCGAATTTCTCATAAGCAACTCAAGTACTTAATCACTCATTTCATTTATTTGGTAATTCAATTTCGCTATCTCATCTCATCAATACTCATCTCATATCGTGAAGTATTTCAATTGCTCATTTCATCAAGTCCTTTAATCACTCATTTCATTTATTTGGTAATTCAATTTCGCTATCTCATCTCATCAATACTCATCTCATATCGTGAAGTATTTCAATTGCTCATTTCATCAAGTCCTTTAAACACTCATTTCATTTATTTGGTAATTCAATTTCGCTATCTCATCTCATCAATACTCATTTCATATCGTGAATATTTCAATTGATCATTTCATCAAGTCCTTTAATCACACATTTCATTTATTAGGTACTTCAGTTATCGCATTCATTGGGTACAGGTATTTTAATTAAGCTTCCATCAAATATCAAACTTTTATCAATAATGTTCATGAAGTAAGATTAAGCCATCCACCATTGTCTCAGTTGCTCAGCTAGCATCTTTCCAAATACAATTCTTGTGGGTCTTTATGATTTTATGTTTGAAAATGTTTATCACGTAAAGAAAACGTCACACGTATCTGCAACATCTTCGCAGATCGCAGCCTTCAACTCACCTGAAGAAACCACCAGAAGAAATTTATGAAGATGACGAGAATCGACAAGAAGAAAATGGTCACTCGACCAAATAGCAAGGACTGCAGGTCCCAATTTCTGTTCATTGATGAACGAGATTTGGATGATAGTTTTGAAGCAGGATGATGATGATTACGTTGAGAGAAATAAATCTGAAGGTAGGAACCAATATTCACCTGAGGAAGGGAAGAACGTTTAATCCACACGATGTAGTCTCGTAGATCCAAAAGTCCTGTCATGTTTGTTTCTGTGTATTTTAACGTACTAACCACCTTATATAAATATCTATAAATATTGTAAACCATATCTATTTGTTATTGCTATCCATTATACTATTATTATATAATCGATCTCTTTATATCTGTCTTTCCTTTATTTATTTGTTATATTTAGCAAAATAAAAACAAACGGCTAAGGCCCAGCCTGCATGCATTTAATAAGTTGCATTAATTATATATTTATATATTGAATATTGTCAAATTAATACATATATACATATAGTTTCACACTTAGATATTGATTAATATAGTGGTTTATTAAATTTGAAAGCAGCATGAGGATAGTTTTTGGCGTATTTTAAGAGTGGCGCAACATTAGAAAAAATAATATTTGGACTGGATATTTCAGACCCTTTATATATTGTAGAATTATTTATTTGGGTAAATTTATGTGTATTATGGCAGGCAATCGATAGAATGTAGTCAACATACATAGATGTAGTTCACTGTTTACTGGATAATATATATAATATTCTGGGGTAGTAAATACTCAATTCTTGTTTGGGAGTATTATTTTTTATTATAAATGTAGTTGCAGTCTGTCTCATACCTTGAATATAACTCTGTGTACTCAATATTGCGATTTTTCATCAAAGTAGCTGATCTGTTGGAAATTGAATACAGTATTTAATTCCAGTAATTCATACCCTTATAAATATGAGATTAGGGAGACTGAATCTCACTGTATTCATGTTGGAGTTTTGACAATAAATTAGTACTGTCATAAATATTGATGTTGCAAAAGAAACTTGTGAGGACTCGAATCATTGTGAAGCATTTCAATAGTAGAATCTTACCGTTTTAAAACTACAATATATCGCTCAATTTCCTTCAAATTATCTAAATGAGATCAGGAGACTGGAAGTTTAGAACTTTTCTATACCGACGTGAGCAATTGATATAATCATAACTCAATTGAATTACTAAAATTCTTGATATTTTTTTAAAACTACTGACTTCTAAAAGAAAGAGCATGACTTCTATGATATTTTCTTTTTTCAAATGAGGTATTTTGAATAAGCTGCCCCTTATTGAAATACGTCACTTAAAATTTTAACTACATCTGACCCTGATACTCTCAGCACTCAGATTTCTACGAAAAACTACCGTTCTAAATAATTTCAATTATCCTGAAATGTTATTTTTTTTGTAAAATTTGAATTTAACAAGTTGCGTCACTCTGGCGTTGTAAACGGATTCTAAGCTAAATCAGTAAAAAGTAATCATCGATAACTTTAGCCGATAATTACCTTAAATTATAGATAATATATTTACCGTTAATATTCAGCTTTTTCAGTTGATCTGCCTAAACAGAGTGCAGTTGCTGAATTTATCTAGATTATTTGGCGATTATTTGAAGATCTTAGGTATTTCTTAGCACGATGTAGATTTTCACTTGATTATTACCATAACATTGATACTAGAGATTAATTTAATATGTAGTGATGTTCTTTGAGCAGATAGCGTTGGCTAGGAGTGCGTAGAGCTAAAAATTTTGTAAGTTATTGTTGTTTAATATGTGAATTCATGGTGAAGGTTGTATTAACTGCTAGCAGAATTTGAGATTCTCTACTAGGCTGTTAGAGTTTTTATAGATGTTTCAGAAACTGATGTTTGTAATTAAAATTAAATTTTGTAGCCTAATATCATCCATTAATTTTTTAGTCACTTCATAGTCGGGATTGAAGGTAGAACAGTTTTCCCAACCTTATACTTGCATTTCACAACAGTATAGAACAATATTACAAACATTCATAGAGGTAAGATGATATAAAAATATTCCACTGAATTGATCATGCTTTAAATAATTTTTCATGAATTATTCATTCATTTAAAAGACTCCAAATGCTGTCTTCTCCATAATATTATCAGAGAAAATATTCATTTAGTCTGGATATAATTGATACGTTCATTATCATGATTCACGGTCATTATGGTATTAAAAATAAAATAAAATCTTATTTTTACTCTCAAAAATATAAAATTCGTAATTTGTATTCATTAGAAACCAACATTATTTCAATTTTTGAGTGACATCATTCCTCAAAATCTCATCCTTCGATTATCAAATATTTAGTGTGAATGCGTGAGGCCGGATCTACAAACAGTTATGAGCTTCAAATTAATTCCCGGTGGTTCAGAACCAATAATTTTTCATCTAGCATCATTATTCCTCCCATTATCCACGCACAAGTCTAGGTCTCATGTGGGCATCACCCTTAGCCATAGAAAACATTTGAATTATCAGTTTACTCTATGTTTTCCATGACAAACAACTTATTCTGAACTCTTTAAACGACTTTTACCTCACTGCAAATTTGATGATTTACTCACTTTTGACGGTTTTGAAAAGTGAATCATGTAATTCAACTTTTCATCATCATACTGAGTCGTCATAATACTGATGATTTTCCTTATTAGGGTTGGAATACATTACAAGAGAGAACGTTTAAAAGATTGTCAATTATCATATTCATACTGTGAAATACAGTATGAATTACAAGTCGTAATCCTAAATGTTTGATTCGGTTATTGTAATGTTCATATTTTTACTAATTTCCTACAATTCTTATTTGTTCTAGAAATATTTATCTAGCTTTCTCATTCCCAACAATCAGTTTGCTCAAACTAAAAATGTCCATTATCATGAAGCATCCCTACAATATCACAACCGATGTAAAAGGCAATAGCAATCAGATTGGGAATGTGTAAAGTAGCAGCGCAATGGCGAACAGAAACGATTTAATTTCGCCTTGAATTGGTATGTTCAGCACTGATAAGCCGCTTTGTAGAACAGACAACTTTGGAAATGAGAGAGAAAATTGGTAGTTGAGACGGAGCGAAGAATTTGTAACACCCCTATTTAGACTGGGATCGATATACTTACGGCGCGCAGATTCAATTAAGAGAGCTTCAGATTCTGGTATAATGGGTTCACTATTAAATTTCTGTACTGTGGAGAAGTGACTGATTAAACAAAGTCCAGTAAGTTCTCTGATTCACAATACAGACACATTGTTCTCAATTATTTATTTATCTGCGATGACCTATATACGATTTTCATGAAAGAATTGAAAAAGTGCTGGCCTTCGAATAGTATACCTCACTAAACCAAATCGGTTGATATATTTTCAAGTCTTCAATATGTCTATATAGGTACTAAAAATGTGAAGTACCCTTTATTATTTAAATTATTACAACGACTAGTTTCGACCAAACTCAGGTCATTTTCAAGTTCTTTTATTCTTTGATTTGTTGAGGAATGTTAATAAATTCAATTGTAATATTCACAAAACATGAGAACATAATCTCAATCAACTTGAAAGAACCCATTCTCCACTCACAGACTCAATTCTTTGTGGAGAATATTCACTGTTAAATGTTTAAATGAATTTTATAAATTTGTATTATGTTTTTGTGAATAAAAAGCTATTTGATTTTATATATTACAAGTACAAGTACGTATTTATATTGAGGACATGTCAGTGTATTTTCAATTATTTCAGTAAAAACATTATGGTGGGCCTACCATTGGTTATAATAGGACATGGAATAAAATATTTGAAATGAATACAATAATTAAATTTTCTATAATTAAATAATTTTTAGTTAATATATTTGAAATGAATTCTCATCATTTATAGTTATTACATCTACTGGCTGCAGTTCGAACTTGATACCGTATATTATTTTGTAGCCAATACAGCGTAGCCTACTGTGTATTTGAAATTACACATACAACCAGAATGTATTCTAATATTCTCATCATTACTTCCATCATATCATTCTGACATAAATATTATGAATATTGACATTTTGAATCTCAATTTCCAATAGTGTCATGCTTATAGTACACTATAATTTTCCACAAAACAAAAATGTCCAACTATTGTTCATTGAAGAACGAGAAGTCCATAGAACACAATTAATAGGGACCGAGGTTTCAATATCCTGAAATGTTTTCAATATGCAAATAAATGTACAAACACACTCTGTACTTGATATTGACGGTTTGACAATATCAAGACAATGAAACCTCTCTTGATCATCAAATCGTGTTGGATCATTTAATTTTTATTTTTCATTTAATCACTTTTTTCGTTTAATTCATCAACTATTCTAATCTCATCTCCATCTTAATTAGCAATCATCACTTCATATCGAAACAAGAAATTCATTCCCATAAATAAATACTTCAAAATAGTTACTAATGAACCATAATTTTTATAAAACCAGATTAAAGTTGAAAAACCTTAGTTAACGCAACTGTAATGTCAGATTATTCTTCATTTTCACAGTAGGCTATAACGAATGATGGGGGGGAAAGAACTGTAACCTTAACAGGGTTTCAAATACAAAACGTATGATCCAAGTTCAACATTCACCAAGTCCAAATTCCACATGCATAATTCCCCCATTATTTATATTGAATTTGCAAGATATGAATTTGGATACTGTACAACTACCTAGTTTGGTTCAAACTTGAATTGAACTGACAAGTTCAAGTTGAAAGTGGAGTACACGTGGCCCAGTTTAAATTGCAGTCAGTTTCCTTCCCCAGTCTCAAATGTCCTCTCAAAAGTTGAGCACAATATTAATTACAGTACATTGTAGCCCACAGTAGTTGAGCAGCTTTCCTCGACTGCAACTCTTGCACTGTTACAACAATAGTTAGGAACTGTTACACTGAGAACTGTTACAACATTAGTTATTATCATCAGGGCACACCGCTTTCAAGTTATTAAACTTGGCCAGTCATGTGCAGGATAGAGTTGGTGGTAACTTATCCCATCTCAGAGTGACTTAAGTGAGTGTTCACTCTTGTATTTGGATGTGTCTTGGGCAGAGAGAGAAATCATTAAGAGAGAGTGAATCAGAGAGCGAGAGAGAGTGATAAGGTGCAGGTTATGATAGAAGTTTCTGTCTCTTTTGTTTTCAAACTTTTAGGGTAAAATTCAAACTCGACATTCCTGGATTTTAATTTTCGCACATAAAATAGACTTGAAATATTCTCTACTGCTCGAGGAGAATCTGAGTGACTTTCTCGAATAGACCAAAAGAAATACCAATGTACCGTACCTAGAATACATTGTATTATACAAGTATTCTAGGTACATTGAGAAATACAATTGCTCTTCCGAAATTAATGCAAACAAATGAAAATATTTTATTATCATCAACTCCTATCATAGGCAAAGCGTATGTAGTTGGATACAAAAATTATCAAAATATTTCATCATTATTATCCCTTATCATAGGCAAAGCGTATCTAACTATACGTATCTAACTAAATGAAGGATAAACAAAAATTATGCTATTTTAATAATCAGTCTCCTGATTTCAGTTAGAAAATTTTTCCAATAATCCAGTGCTTGCAAAATCCTAGTACAGTAAGATCTGAATACTCAAATACTTGAATTTGGATATGTTCTCTGAATACCCGATTTTTTCATGGCCAGACAAAAAATGATCACTGCCAACTTGGATTATTAAATTTCCAATCATATTTCAAAATGCCAACTCGAAAGTCATATTCCTTTCTCAATAATTGTTACAGATACATTTACTAAATGAAATATTTCCCAGCAACTTCATATCCTCCATTGCTGCATTTCAAACCAACTTCAAAATTTATTGATGATTTATATGTATATATGTATTCATATTTTACCAAAGTTAGTCGTTTTGTTATAGCGCTAATAAAACAATGTGTGGTCTAAGTTTATTAAGCAGATATTAATTACTACTAATGGAATATCTATATATTTCTAGAAAGCTGTAAGTAGTCCAAATTTGTCGCAGGTGTAGGCTATGATTTTATAAACACTAGACGATCTATGGTTTTAGTATGGTTTAGAAATAGAATCTTCCACATTTGTCTAAACACAGGCGTGTTATAACCTGAATAGCATAATAGAGTATTTATTGTCTTAATTTAGCAAATATAGATTAGAATCTTTCAAACTAGCACTATTTTTGCTGTTAATTCTTTATAATAAATGTGTCTCTTCTTAACTCAGTGTCTTTATCGTACTTATGTATTTTCTATTATCTATTAAAATACATGTTACAATAATAATTGTTCACAGTTGTTTGTTTTTAGTTAATTTTCGTTGTTCACGATCATATTACTTTTGTCTATTTTTCTGTTACACAGTAGAAAATGTTGGATAATACTTCCATCTTGATATTTTAGCGAACAATCGATAGTTATTTGAATTTATCTGTTTATCTAAGTAGGGGTAAAGTGAGACTTCTGGAGAAAAGCTGCCCCAAAGCTGCCCCAAACCTGCCCCAAACCTGGCTCAAATCTGCCCCAAATCTGATTCTTGGTTCTAACCTTGCCCAATCCAATGTAATCTCATCTAACCTAACCTAGCCATACCCCTAATCTCACAATAAACCTCAAATGAAGATTTCCCACTTTTTTGGAAAAAAAAAACTAGATCCAGCTTTTTTTTATTTCTTGAATAACTAAGAAACCATTAATTTTACAAAAAATCTACAAGAGTAACTTTTTCCAGTAAATCTAATAACGAATCCATTGACACCCCATTTGTCAAGATTGAACAGAAAATAAGGATCTCATAGATCCAGCTTTTTTCAATTTCTTGAATAACTAAGAAACCATTAATTTTACAAAAAATTTACAGGAATAACTTTTTCCAGTAAATCTAATAACAAATCCATTGACACCCCATTTGTCAAGATTGAACAGAAAATAAGGATCTCATAGATCCAGCTTTTTTCAATTTCTTTAATAACTAAGAAACCATTAATTTTACAAAAATCTACAAGAGTAACTTTTTCCAGTAAATCCATTGACACCCCATTTGTCAAGATTGAACAAAAAATAAGGATCTCATGGGAAAACTAGATCCAGCTTTTTTTTATTTCTTGAATAACTAGGAAACCGTTAATTTTACAAAAAATCTACAAGAGTAACTTTTTCCAGTAAATCTAATAACGAATCCATTGACACCCCATTTGTCAAGATTGAACAGAAAATAAGGATCTCATGGGAAAACTAGATCCAGCTTTTTTCAATTTCTTTAATAACTAAGAAACCATTAATTTTACAAAAATCTACAAGAGTAACTTTTTCCAGTAAATCCATTGACACCCCATTTGTCAAGATTGAACAAAAAATAAGGAAAAAGTAGATCCAATTTCTTGAATAACTAAGAATAATTTTTTTCAGTAAATCCATTATTTGTCAAGGGGATCCTAACTCTGAAACTGAGCAACAAGCATTTTTATGTTGAGACCCTTTCTTAAGCAAACCTCAGCACTAAACCCCCCCCCCCACAGGGGGGGGGGGGGGCTTGACCCTCTGCCTTTAACCAGCTAAGCTTGAAAACTCACCTCAGGTTGTATTGAGATGAAAAAAATATATAATAAAAATGTATAAGAAAGAAGTCAAGTCGGATATATTACTTGTTGATCAGAGTGTACATCTTGATGAGAGTATTACCAAATATGAGTATATCACTCACACACCATATATTCAACAGACATTTAATTACAATGATGAAATTCGAATTAGTTTAAAACAAGAAGATATTTATACACTCCCAAGTAGAAGTTTTCTCATAATTGAAGGCGAAATCAAAGTGAAAGATAAGAATGATGTTGAAACCAAGGACTTTTCACTTATCAATAATGGAGTTGCATACCTATTTGATGAAATCAGATATGAATTGGGAGGGGTTGAAGTTGATCGCACACGTAATGTAGGATTGACAACAACCATGAAAAACTATCTACGTCAATCAAAACTCAATGAAAAAATTATGGAGAATGCAGGATGGAAGTTGACTGGATGGAAAAGTTTAGATAAATTCTGCTTTTGCATTCCTCTGGATATGTGGTTAGGTGTAATGGAAGACTATAGAAAAGTTCTATTAAATGTTCGTCAGGAAATTGTTCTATTAAGATCATCATCAGACTTAAATTGTATTGAATCAGAGACAGCAAAATCGGTGAAAATTGATATTACAAAACTACAATGGAAAGTACCCTATATACATGCTTCTGACACTGTTCGTCTTGATCTGCTGAGTTTAACACATAGTGATATACCAATTACCATTCCATTCAGATCATGGGAATTGCATGAATTTCCACAATTACCTGAAACTACTAATCTTCAATGGACAGTTAAGACAACTTCGAACATATTGAAACCTAGATTCATTATTCTTGGATTACAAAAGAATAGGAAAAATGTTATAACTGCTAACAGGTCACATTTCGATTTCTGTAATCTGAACAATGTTAATCTCTATTTAAATGCTCAATCATTCCCCTATGAAAATATTGTTGGTAATAAACATTTATTGTATCACATGTTCTCTGAATTCCAAAATGAATACTATCCTTATAACAGCAGTACATCAATTGAGTATAAAACATTCGATGAATATGCACCATTGGTTGTTATAGACTGTAGTAAGCAAAATGAACTATTGAAATCTGGTGCAATAGACATAAAGTTGACATTGGAAACAACAAATAATTTCTCAGAAAAAACCAGTGCCTACTGTTTAATCCTCTATGATAATGAGTTTGAATATACACCATTGAGTGGAACAGTAAAAAGAGTATTATAAATCTTCTATAAAATAACAAAGAACTGGACAATATTCAAATCAAAAGTATTATCTACAAATGTATCAATATTTTACCTTCAGTATCATCCCATTGATTTGTAGAATTGCTCTTGTCTTAATCTCAACCATTTTCTTCAAATTTAATTTTAAAGCATTTTATATTATTATTCAATTTATCAGCTTCTTTCAAAGCAAAATACTGACTGTGATGATATAGTGCTATCCATATGAGCTTAGATTTTTCATTAAAGTTGAATAATGTTCTTGGTCTGGGTAACCAAACCTACATTTTTTTTCTGGGTGTACTCACCTACATCTACAATTTCTTTCTGGGTGTACTCACCTAAACCTACGATTTTCCACCTATATTTATTACATTTTTTTCATACCATTCTTTAAAAGAGATTCCAGAAGAAAGTGAGAATTGTTGGATTAAGTTTGGATCAGTCATATACTTCCATTCTTTTTCATTATTGAGATTGATGTTTGGTATGAAAGTTGCAGCTAATGGTATACATTGTAAAAAATGGAAAAAATTCTGAATCAAATTTTTGATATCAACATTAATATCTCTATTATTATCTTTATTATACAAATATCGACCAAATTTATCAACACTCATGATCTATTTTTATTATATATTTTTTTCTTCTCAATACAACCTGAGGTGAGTTTTCAAATAGCTCAAACTTAGCTGGTTAAAGACAGAGGGTCAAGCCCCCCAACCCCCCCCCCCACAGGGGGGGGGGTTTAGTGCTGAGGTTTGCTTAAGAAAGGGTCTCAACATAAAAATGCTTGTTGCTCAGTTTCAGAGTTAGGATCCCTTGACAAATAATGGACTTACTGAAAAAAATTATTCTTAGTTATTCAAGAAATTGGATCTAATTTTTCCTTATTTTCTGTTCAATCTTGATAAATGGAAAAAGTTATTCTTGGTTTCTTAGTTATTGGATCTAGTTTTCCCATGAGATCCTTATTTTCTGTTCAATCTTGACAAATGGATTCGTTATTAGATTTACTGGAAAAAGTTACTCTTGTAGATTTTTTGTAAAATTAACGGTTTCTTAGTTATTCAAGAAATAAAAAAAAAAGCTGGATCTAGTTTTCCCATGAGATCCTTATTTTCTGTTCAATCTTGACAAATGGGGTGTCAATGGATTCGTTATTAGATTTACTGGAAAAAGTTACTCTTGTAGATTTTTTGTAAAATTAACGGTTTCTTAGTTATTCAAGAAATAAAAAAAGCTTGATCTAGTTTTTTTTCTCCAAAAAAGTGGGAAATCTTCATTTGAGGTTTATTGTGAGATTAGGGGTATGACTAGGTTAGGTTAGATGAGATTTCATTGGATTGGGCAAGGTTAGAACCAAGAATCAGATTTGGGGCAGATTTGAGCCAGGTTTGGGGCAGGTTTGGGGCAGCTTTGGGGCAGCTTTTCTCCAGAAGTCTCACTTTACCCCTACTTATCTAAAACACATTTAGCATATTTTTAATATTATCTTGTTACTGTTCTGTATATGTATCCAGTTGTGATATGTTTCTTGGTGTTATATGGTGTTCTTGATAAATTTTATATCATGTAATTTTGTATTTAATTTAGTACTATAGTAATAGATATGATTTTGTATAATATAGCTGTGTAGTATTGAAGGGTTAGGAAGGTGTTAGTTCTTGGAGGAAATTTTCTATTTAAGTTTGAAGTTTTCCAAATACCAGTTTATTCTATAAAAACATAGGCTTGTATTTTTGCTATATGGAATTGATAGTGAAAGGCTCTGCTAGACATTAGAGTGTAAATTTATGTTAGGGTAAAATTGTTGATCAAATTTAATAATGTAGCCTAAAATTATTGATCAAATTTAAGAATCACATCTTAGCGTATCAATTTTATTAGAACGTAATCAACACATTTGTTTGAGAATCCAAATTTAAATAAATTACTCGAAACAGATTTACAATAAGATTGTAGAAATAATAAAACACTTCCTCACTTCCCCCATACGGTACCTATAAATCAAACCTTATATAGTTGAAAAAAGTATTGCATTTTCTCAATGTTTTAGTGGATTATTAAAATAATAAATTATTTCCCATAAATAGAAGCTTCCTAACACCCTGAACTATTTATGCCATCAACTTGAAAAAGAAACAATCGATTTTTATTAATTCTATACCCAATATTATTTCATAACATTAATAATTACTGTAAGTGCTTTCCAACTTCAAGAATTTCGTATCATGCTAAACTGAACTTCTTAAAATTTCCCACTAAATGAATTTCGTTAATGATGGTGGTACTCGAGTAAAACTGAACCCCATCTCGAAATTAAACAGTAATCGATAAGTTCCAACTCAAATTGAATTTTGTTGATAAGTGAGTAGCAAAGTATAAGTTAACCACCGTATTTTGAAATTTATCCACGGATTCGCACTCACTCTATTAGATATAATTGAATTTAGAATATAAATTAGTACCAACAGAATTGTTAAACTTGGATAATCCTTACTCTAAACTGATGATAAACGGAGAGATGAACCCCGCGTTATCTTAAAATCCACCACTAATTAAATATAATTAAATTTCGTAAACATGTTAGTGCAAACGGAACCTAAGCTATAATATCAAGTTGTTGAAGGTATGTTGTGGTACTTATAATACTATGTGCTGGCAAGATATCAATTTTCGACGATATAGCTGTGTGTGGCGTACACGATATCGTGAAGATATTGGCAAAGTTTAGACGGTGGTAGTTATTGACGTCGGCAACGCACAACTTGTACCCCCTACCTTCTCTTAAACCTTGATAGGGGGTTGTTCAGGGCGGTAGGGGTGGTAAGAAGCATTTCATCTTCACTAGACCGTTTTACTGGGAATCATCTCCTGTACTTGAGTGTCCTATCCTTATCACATTTCCAGACCTGACGACTTGTAGGTAGGAAGCTCAAAGACGGTAGTCAGTTAAAATCATCATTAAACCATTCCCGAGTAACTTGATGGCTAGGTGTATTTAAGTTTAGTTAGATTGGGCACACAAGTAAGCTAATCAGACTGTATATACGTTTGTTAGTAGATTAAAATCGTCATTAAACATGAACCATTACCAAGTAAAATAAATAAATTTGTAGAAGTTCAACCTCTCTCTACTTTTAAGGAAATGGGGTCTCAACTAGAGATGAGATTTTTTTAAGATGAATATGAATTATTAACAATTCAAAAATATGTCTAACAATAATGCTATGATAAATTTCATAATTTTTAAAAACTCCCATGAAATAATAATGCAAACAGATTACTCTACTGACATAATACATTATATGAGTAGATTAATACCTTCAAATACCATATATTATCTGACTGGAAGTAAATACATCAATTTTTAAGTTATCCTTCATTATAATAAATTATTTTTATTTCATCTAAATGAATTATTAGGAACAAGAAACTAACTACAAAGTCTAGAACTTATCTTCTTTGAGATTTTAATATAATCTGTAGATTTTATAAGGGAGATAATGTTACCATTCTCAATTTTACAACAAAAAAATAATCCATGTGAAATAGATACTATACTGAACCATAGAGAAAAGATACCTAGACCTAGATTATTTGTCTCTGGCTGTACCTACAGGTCAAAGTGACTCAATTAGTACTATATTTTATCTGTAATATATACTATCAATTTTAGTCCAAGCTGATTATATGTAAAGCCAAGATATAGGTAGTGCTTAAATAAATTTTCAAAATTCCTTCAATATTCCGCTTTTCACTTTTACATTGTAGATTTCCTTTTACATAATCGAATTCAGTCCCTAACAATATGTTACTACAGTATTGAGCAGATACCTTTCCAATGCTTCCGTATGACACAATCCCAGAGCTGGCTTGAAAACGGATACAGTAGCAGACCGCCTACCCTTTAGATCGGTTTCGGCAGGGCTTCCTAGCTAAACAGGATTACTGTGAAGCCTCCCTAGTTGTATTTCAAGTTGAAACCCTGTAATAAGTTGTAAGCGCGCTGGGTCTGGTAGCCTTACAACTGTTCAGATCACGTTTACACCTCTTAGGGGTGCTATAGTTAAATTCACTTTACACTCTACAGTCAGCATTTATAAGTAGTAACGTTAATGCCTCCTATTCAACCAATGCTGACAGATTGAAGTGGATCTCCTGTGGTTACGTAAAACGGTTGATAGAGTAACCACTTCCCTTAGAAAACAAAGTTGAATAGCTAAAGGTACACGTTGTTGAGTCAAAGTAGGTGAAACCGGTAGAAGTTAATGTGCCTGACTCTAAGATGTTTGGGGTCGATTTTTTATTAACAAAAAGCATTTCTAACAATTCCATAAACTGTCATAACAACAGGCACATTCCAAAGTAGGTGAAACCAGTAGAAGTTAGTGTGCCTGACTGTTATTTGAGATGTTTGGGGTAGATTTTTTATTTATAAACAGCATTTCCATGAACTGCAATAACAGCAGGCACAATAATTCTAAGTAGGTGAAACCTGTAGAAATTAGTGTCCCTGACTGGTGTTTTAACTGTTTGGAGGTTTGATTCCTGATTTAGAACTGGAATCTATATATAGTCATAACGTAAAATACAATAACTGTACTAACTACCAACTAAAGGCTGATATTGGAACAACTATTCACAAAGAAATATTATTCAGCAATTTTAAACTCAATGATTTGTTAATCAAGATGCTATTTGCTTACCGCATTTCTATTTGAAACTATTAATTTTTCAATCACTCACTTATCTGAAGTCAATTATATGAGTAATCTAAGTAGCCTGATGTATTTTGATGATAAAATAATAAACAGAATAATGATTATTAGTCCCTTTTTCATTCTAGAATTCCCACCCAATTCATTTAGGGTAGTGTAGCAGTTGTGTTCGCACCCGTACATAGATAACGTAACTCCCTACTCTAATCAAAATTACTGTACATAAATATTTTTTCATATACGTCACATCCTGCAACTTATATTATTCGCCCCTCCCCCTGATAGACAAGAAACAGTTAAAATTCTCATTAAAAATGTTATAGGTCATTTTATTTTAGTCTCCTGCAATCACTTCCAAAGCTTTCATTCAACATTCACCCCATGAAAAGCATGAACAAATTGTTGAATTCTCACTAAATTCCATATTTTATGCTTTTTCAAGTCGCTTGCTAGATATGCACAGATAATTTTATTAGATCCTGCAAGTTCCACAACTTTCAAAAGACATTCGCCCCCATGATAGGACCCCAGGCACCTGCTCTAGATTTAACTCTTCTTGGCATTAGGTCAGTATGCAATCGGCTGACTGCATTACTCTGAGAAGACTCTGTACTGGCTTGCTGACAGGTTTAGATATCCAACCTGACATTTGAACACTTAGCTCAGACATGTTGGTCAGTGCATTGACCTATAAACTTTACCCGCATGTACCTAGTTGTGTTTCTTTTATTCTGGTCGTCTAATCAGAAAGTAACACCTTGCCGTACTTGTATGACAGATCCAGGTTGTTTGGTATTAATATTCTATGAGGGATAGCCTTGAGGTTGGAGTTATTTGAATAGTTGGTAGAACTAATAATAAACTCACATTATTTATTTCATTGACCAAATTAATTTATTTAATTAAATAGGCCAATCCTTAAATATTAGTAGTTGAATAGTAAATCGAATCACAATTCAATTAACTTATGGAAACTTCAGTCTGATTACAGTATCAGTTTTCTAACCAGTATGAAAAAGTATTTAATTTTCAACATCTTAAAATACTTAAATTGATATTAACAATTTCTTTATTGATTTTCATTATCATATAATGACATATTAATATTTATATGTGTCTTTTTTAACACCATATCGTATTGGAATGATAGTACAGTACTAGTATTTACACCTTTTTGGTCATTGCTGTTAATAATGTAATATTTTTGTCATGATTAACCCGTTATTCAAGTTGTGGATGATTTCTTATAGTACCTAGGCTATAATATTCTGCTCTAGAGTGATCTAATTGGTTTGAACTCAAACCGAAAAATGATAACTATTATTCCAATCCATACGCCAGTGATTTTTAGAAAAATCTTCTCAACTTAGAAAATAGTCGGCTATTTATATCAATTCATTTAGTTTCACTTTGGTTAAGAGTAAAAATGGTAGTGGATTTATTATAGTTTCCTCTTGGGAAATCAAATATATTATTTTTCAATATTTTTTTATGAAGTAACATTTTTGTCAAGAATCGACTAAAAATTCACAAATATCTGAGTATTATAATAGTTACAAAAATCTATTTTTCCCTCTCATGAAATTAAGAAATCCATAGGGTTTAATTCAAAAATCACTTTTTCTCTGATTCATGAATAAATAAAAATCTGAGCATTATAATAGCTCAAGAATCAACTCTTTTTTTCCACATGAAATTCAAAAATCAATAGGATTCAATTTAAATACAAAATGAAAAATCTTGGCATTACAATATTTCAAAAATCAATTCTCTCTTCCCATCTGAAATTAAGAAATCGATAGGGTTTGTTTTGAAAAATAAATGAAAACTACAGTTTCTATGTTTGTCATTGACTAAGTAGCATGAGTAGGGAGGGAGCTATGACCCTTCTCAGACATTGACTCACTGCGTCCAACATCAGCGCAATTCCGAATGTAACAGAGGGTTGAAAATGATGATTGACATCTCACAAGCTTTTCCATTACTCTATCCATCCTGCGCATGCGCTCCACAGCATTTGGATGTATTGTGGCCCTTTGAATGTGATCCAGTCCCTATGTTCACTTGTCACCTATTCTGAGCGTCGGTCAATAGAGCATGTTCAAGTGTCATGACATTACAATATGTCAGGCTCCATTTCAGTTATATTGTGTACTGTATTACAAGACTAAGTTCGCTCTAGAATATACCTTGATAATATGCACTTCTCTGGACTAGTTTAAAATACTTTCGATATTTGAAAAATACTTAATTTCTATGTAGGTTTTATAATTTATTAATTTCTATAACCTAAGTATTGTAGAGTAGGCTCTCTAATGAAAAAATATAGTTGTAAGTTCTTTCTTGAATACTCCTTTTTAGAATAATATTTCACCTTCAATATTATCTGGAAAATTGAAAAATACCTTGACTTTTGGAATTATGTATCTTCACAGTCCAATAAGGGTTATGATATCATCCTTTGGGAGCTATAAAAATGAAAAAAATCAGACGTTATCGATGAAATAATACTGGATCTACATCAAAATATATTGTAATATTGCATCATAATATATACATTGTAATTATTATAACTAATAGAAAGTAAATACTTCTCATGATATTCAACCCAATCATTTCAATTGAATTAATGGGAAATGCATTTTACTTAATGAATTTTAATAATAAATAGCTAGGCTACTTCAAAATGTTAGCTTATTTGTGTGATTCTGTTATCAAGCTAAGTATCTAGTACCTATCTAGGTGATAGAATGTCCTACAAACTACTGTTATCCTACTTTTATAAAATTACATTTCTTCATTCTCATATAATTGATTTTAACGCTATAGCTATTTATTGCTATATTTATTCCCATTCAACTATAATGCTTTGAATATTTGAAAGCCCGTTTCAACAATTATTTTACCAATTTCAGTTGTACTGATTCAAAATATCTCGCTGTATTTGTCGTAATGTTGATGGTTTTTAGTTATACTGAGAGCATCGTTCACTTTGATTTTGCTTAAAACGACATTTGTACTTGCAGAAATACAACTCGAGCATTTTAAGTTGATCGAAACTTGGATTACTTTGGACCGTTGGATGCAAAATGGCTGTGGCAGCTCCTTGGTAGTAAGTTGTAAACGATTGATTCATAAAAATCTCTAGCAAAACGCATCCCATTCATGTTGCAAGGTCACTGGTCTCTCCATCTTCTTTCAAGACTGCACAATGTACTAACATAGTATCTCTGTCGTATTTCTGTCTCACTTCATCTAGGCCTATTTGTCTGTGCTTATATCTTCTTGGTGTTTTCCTTATCAAGGATCCATTCTACTCGCTTGTCTTTCCCTATCGGGCATGCTAGGTAAATTCGTACAAATTGTTAACCCAGTTGAGATTACCTTTTGAATGGCCCATGTATACCATGATTGTTGCTAGTAACATTATGCCAAAAATCAATTTTGGAAAAATGCCTCTTTAATGGTGGTGGTATCCCATGTTTATTTCTAATACTATATCAAAATATTAGCTTTTCAACTCCAAAAATCCTCAACTACTCGCTTATTACCTTTAAACCCTCTTAAATTATCGTTATGCAAGAAAAACTCACTAGTTTAAAAATTTTGAAATGCCTTTTGTATGGTGATGGTATGCCATTATTCCCAAATACTGAATCATAATAGTAAACTGAAACTATTGAACCATATCAAACACAGTAAACTAAAACTCCTTGAGGTTTCAACCGGCTTACTATTACTATTCACTATACTTCTGGTGAATGAAAGAAATTAACGTTATAATAAACGCATCTAGTAATTACTAGTTATAATAAACTAAATTGATTAATATTGAAATTTATTTTTTGTCTCATTTGAAGCTATTAAACTAATTTATAAACCAAATCATTTAGTGATATAATTCACGATTTATAAAAAATCCTTTTAAATCAGCATCTTCACTTCAAAACTCCTAAACGAAATATTATTTAAGACTCAAGTTCTCAAGTAATGACTAACCTCCATCTATTTCATTGCGAAAAAGTCTTTCTTATTTGAACTTAATTTAAAAAGTAAAATTGAAAAAAAAACTTGATTGAAACTATAGCTTTTTAATTAGGGAAACGATCCCTCGGGTGATGGACCCTTGATTTAACTCACATAATATCTGTGTATGCATGCATTATTCATGTTAGTTAAAACCTGTATTCGAATTAGTTTGAGACAAAATTCGAAACTGTCCTTGGTTATAGATCCTTCAAACTTGTGTCATTGAATAACATCAGCATCAGAAATTTAGTGTAAAATGCCAAACTCAAACTAGACTCACTCCAAAAGCATGCTCGCTGTGTAATAGACTGTGCTCAAATTTGAAACCATGTTTTAATTTTGCTATGGACGTTCTAAAATTTCCCCTTTATTTGAAGTATATGTTCAAATTCATGTCATCCTTTCAACATTATCTCATGACTCATGAAATCGAATTCAAACTCACATCATTGATCGTTGAAAGTTTCCTTGATATCTCAATATTATTTTCTAGAATTGCACCTGTTTTTTGTCCAATTTTTCCTTTATTCGAAGTATTTTTACAAATCTATGTCTTCAAAATCATTAATCAACAAAACAAATTGAATAAAATTTAACGACCAAGTTTAAATTCACATTAGTTGTTGAGAGCTCCTCAAGTACAGTTGAATCAAGTGTCAGGTTATGTACCACTTACATTTAACACTAAACAATGTTATGGTCATGTAGTAACAGAGAGAGAATACGATTTATGGACACTTATCAAAGATTACCTCTCACGATGTCCAGTGATGTCTCAACTACTACCAACACATTGGGGTTTTTTTCTGTAATTTCAAGTTTTCTCAGTTAATTTTAATTAGTGAAAACTGAAAAATATGTTCTGCACTCACTCGTGTGTCGTGTTGAACTATTTCTAGAGGAGCTGTAGAATTGAAGTGATATTTTCAAATGTTTTCTAATACAAAAATACATCAATTTTATTCGAGGATAATGAGTGCTCCGAATCTAAATCATATCCCACAATTTATTATGATTCCATTCGGCAAATCTTTACAAAACCAATAGACTCTAAAAATTTATTAAATAATAACCAATGAAAACTCTTAAGTTTTTAGGGTTTTAATTGAAGTTTTTAAGTAACTTTTTAGGACTAAATTTGACTCTATATTCTCACTGGTATCTAATAGCTCATGAGTGACTGCAGTCAGAGATAATACCACTTGTGATCATAAATCAATAATATCACAGGAATAGTATATTGAATATGGTTTCATAGTGGTTTGGGATCCAACTGAATCTATACGGTAGATGCTCTCATATTTCGTCTATTATCCTCGTACTCGTAGAAGCCAAAGCCAGCCGATGGTCAAGAGGAGTGGCATCTCCCTCTTGACATTATCACTAACTCTCACCAACCAATACTTGACATTTTTATAAATACAGTGAAGAAAAACTAATTTCCCTGTAAGACTCTTTCAAACCTACAAAGGTTGCATAAAAATGATGATTGAGTATTAATGGTTGTTTGATAGTATCTAGAACAGACCGCACTGACCCCAGCTGTTTGACAGCTGCCTAGGGGAACCGGTCGGATCCCAAATCATGGACGGAAATGTTGTCCATGTCCGCTCTATCGGAAGAAAAACCTCTCTATGTTGTCTAGTGGGTGGAAGCGAGACAGATCCCGCCAAACCAGCACCTACTTTATGTATGCTGTTTGCTCCTCTATTTTTCTCCCAGAGCAGTGCTCAATTCAAGGTCAGTAGAAACCTGTTTGACCTTGATCGAGAACCGTTCGCGGGTCGTTCATCTACAGTCATTAAGACCCGTTAGCGCACTGTTTTTAGAACTGCGGCGCAGAATCATTCCTAAAACAAGCTTACTTAAAATGTGTGTTAATGGGTTTGATAATATTGTTCTAAAAAATAACTAGAATCTTCAATCTGTGATAAAAGTTTTTAATAACTTAGCCTACTTGCTTATAGAAAAATAAAAATGATTAGTGGTTGAATTGAACCTAAGTAATGTTAGGTGATTAATTGAAACAGAACTAAGTAAAATGAGGTTTTGTAAGTAGATTGGTCATTTATTTCATAGTATTTGGTAAGATCTTGTAATGTCTTTGTAAGCAAAGACAATAATTTTGAAACAAGACATCAAATAATATGATCATTTATATTGCTTATAATTTAAGAGGATACCGGTAGCCTCCTTAATAATGAAAATCATATAATACTCGTACATTCCTCAAATTATTGCAGTAATAGTGGGCTCTCTAATAGATAATAATTTTTAATCATAATGAATAATTAGTGTTCAATCCCATAAATGTTTTATACTTTTATTAGAGAACTAAGCATTGTGCAGAAAGTAAATAGACCTATCATAAATTCAAGTTATGAAATCAAACATGCCCTATTTGGCTAGGATCGGCATAACGTAGTAGGCCTAACTTATTTATGATTTCTTGATTTCTGGATTGTGTTACAGATTTTTAACTTATCGCTTCAATAACAATTTTTGAGATTGCATTGCAGGTTGAAAAGCTCAGTTGAAAAGGTAATAGACAAAGACAAGTAAATGATAATGTTTTATGCTAAGTATCAATCTGATGTAACCAATATCAATGCTCGGCAGTCACATAATATTACACCAATTAAACACAAGATCCGATACATATTTATATAAATTGAGCAAGTAACAGATTAGTAATAGTTTTTTGTAGTAGGCCTAAATCAAAAATTCGATTTTGTATGAACAATCATTTTATGAATTGCTTTGATATTATATTACCACATGAAGCTTATCCATGTATTTAATTTGTCAGAATACTCCTTTACTATCTTGTAATTATCAAAACTATTTATTGCGATTAAATATGATTTAAATATCTAACAGGGACAAAATATTTAGATATAAAACAAAACTTGCACTATTAGAATTTAGAGGTTATGTTACTCAGTCACTCTTTCTGTTATTGATTTTGATTTCCAGCTGATCATTTCATTTGTTCGCTCATAGATGGCGTCTATTATACTTTTGACTTTTTCATGTAGCGCCAGATATTTAAATGTTTCAAAGAAAAATCGAATTTTATAATTTACTGTTGATAAAGTTTTGTAAAAATAATTTTAAATGGTGAAATTTTATCACATATTTCAATTTTTTCATAAGCTATTATATTTTTGACCCTCTGGTCAGTATGTTCTTCCGTTTTTTCCAACAATGTTTATTTGTTGCAAAAAACAATCTATTGATTTACTTTCATCTATGGTTTGAAGAACGTGTTGAAGTTTGAAATACCAGTGGATGCAAATAATTGTTTATTGGTTGATAATTTAAAATAGTATATTTCATTTTTACGACTAATTCTACTTCAATAATATATTTCTCAATACGGTACTTTATTGAATTATTATTCAGTTCGAGATTTTTCAGCAAATTTTGATAAATCAGACCTACAATGAAGTTAGAGAAACACAGGTTAGTCTCATGTTAATATCATCAATTTCAAATTTCAGTTCAACTTACCATCTTTTACAGTAGCCCACTGTAGTTGATTTTAATTCATTTTTTTACCTAATTTAGACTTTTTAAAGCAACAAATTAATATTAATATACATTATTGTATAGAGAAATCAACTTACATTAATCTGGTTGATAACATTTTATCAAGTTACTGTCTGCAATGTGCTTGAAGGAAATTTATTATTGCAATGTCTATCAATTCATTAATTTTGCTTTACTACAGTAACTGTATAAGCTACGGAATCCAGCATTGAAACTTACATAATATCAATAGAGGAGGTCAATACGAGTTTGAAGAAATATTACATTGTTGACGATTTTGAAGAATTAACTAAACGAACATGGCAGGAAGATGAAATTTTAATTTTTAATTCATTTTTGGTCGCCTCAATAGACTTTTTATCTATGCTTAGTAGTTAGTAGGTAACCCTGATCCGCAAGAGTCTAATAAAAAACTTGACACTATAAACATGGTCTATTAAAATATTGAAGTATTTGAAATAGGCCTATAATCCTCGTTAAATAATTAATCTCTACGCAAAATTGCAATCTAATCAGTCCAGTAGTTTAGACGTAATTTATTTATTTTATTTATTTATCTACAATGCAAATTACACTAATGTAATAACATTGGAAGATTGAATAATAAGGTTGTCCTTGTGCTATTTTTCTTCCAAATTTATAGGTGACAAAGTCCAAAAGATAAGGTTAGAGTTTCATGTGTACAATTTTTTTTTTATAAAACTTTAGTCCAAAATAAGCATGAAAACTATAAATTTTGAATTTAGATGGCTTGAATTGATAAATTGATTAGAAATACTCCACTCAATTAACATTCTTGTAACGAATAATATTTGTAATGATGCCTCATTCGTGAATTAACTATCTCTTACGTGTATAAGCCAATTCTTTCCTTTAAATTATTATATTTAAGATATTTTATAAAAATCTCTCCACATTTTTATATAATATGGTAGGCTATGTTATTGATTGAATAGGATAAATATAATCTCAAGCTGTCAGTAAAGCCAGAGTAGCCTATATTGTGTTCGATTGGTAATTGTTTAGAATTATTTGGATCAAAACCTTATAGCCTAATGTCAGTATTTTTAGCAATCTCTATTCAAAAACTGCTGTTGAAAGAGACCTGACGTTTTGTGTACTTTGAACCTGAAATGGTTATGACTAGGCAGACAAGGGTTGTGTGTTGCTGACTAAGCTGGAAAAGTTTATATTCAAGGGCACTTAGCCTATTACCTTCCTGCAAGATAAGGGACTCCTACCTTCTATCCGATGCTGGCTAGATGATCCTCTAAACACTATAAAGCAATCAATATTCTTAGTAGCTTAATTCACTTTGTTCCTTGTACATGAAAAATATTTTTGCTTCCATTTTTTTCAATTCAATACCCTATAAAGCTCTGTCCTTTTTGGAAGTGTTATAGTTACTTTTCACTCCCAAGTTTTCTAAGTAAAAAATATAATATTATTCATTTTTTAACAAATATGTTTTTCCCGTTAATGTTAGTGCATCACATTACTACTGCTAGTTCTGCTACATGTTTAATTATTTCTTGAACATTAATAATTGCGTACTTAATCAAAACTCAACCAATAAATATGATGATCAATGCACAGAAAGTGTTATATTTATTTCTAGTATTTTACATTCAAAACTAATTGAAACTTTAATATAGCCAATAAGAAATAAATGAAACACATACTTACTTGATAGTAAGTATACTGTTAATCAAAAAACTTTAATAAATAAAGTACACAAATCATGTTTACTACTATTCTAAGCTAAAAAATCAATTCCAATTTTATTACTAAACATTTTTCTGTCACAAATAATAAACATAATCTAATAATAAAATTCAAATAGATGCTATGATAAACCAATCCAATGAATTTTATTCGATTACTTCTTTTAGTGGAAAGTACTTGCAACGTTTCAAAGATTACTTCAAACTATTAAATTACTTCGATGAACAAATACTCGAACATTAGTTTTCATGCTCATCATTATAATAATAAATTGCTTATTTATACAATCTTGAGATTCACTTTTTTTATCTTTATTGTTTGTAGCGCGTAAATCAATTATATAAGGCTTATATATAAAATATATAAGGCTTTTAATTTCAATTTAATAAATTGTGTTTTAGACTCTTAAAATTTTAAATCAATGATAATATTGATTATGTTCTAAAGTCTTTCTTATTCATGTATTTTTAATTAAATGTGTATAATAATATTAATGTCTCCTTTATATTTGTAATCATAGTCATCACATTGTTTTCGACTTTTCAATTAAATTTTTAACAATTTAAATCAGAATAAAACTTTGTATTTCCATAACAGAAACTCTATGCTGGCTCTTGGGAACAAAAATGTGACCAGTTTAGTTTCTAGCATGATAATCATGCGGTTTCAATCAAGTTCTTTCTTCAAACTATCAGTAAGGGTTTTCAGCTCTGAAGGTAAAAAATCTCACAGCTCAACACATTAGTGAATTTGGGTTAGAATTCTGGAATTCGAGTATTGTCCCAATTGTTTTGTAATTTTCCAAGTCTTCTATATTAGTGAATTTTACCATTCAATTTTGTTCATCATACTACTTATAAATACTTGCTGTAGGGCTGTAGCAGTTTAAAGTAATTTTTTTATAAATTTGATGTAGCGGTTCTATAACAAATTATGATCCTTTATGTCTTCAGTTTATTGATGTAAATTTACCAATTACATAGTAGGTCAAGTAGGTTCTAGCAAAAAATTTAATCCTTCATTTTTTACAGTTATAATGTCTTGATTCGTGCTTATTCGTTCTTACGCAGATTGTGTATGTAATGATTTTCTTTTCTGGAAAATTGTTTAATATTTTGTTATCCAACTGCTAAATAATAACATATTCATTCATATATGTATCCTAGAGAGAGGCAATATAAGTAAACTATTGTGTATTTAGTCAGTGAATTGTAAAATTTGAAAATTTTATCAATATTACAGTATTTTACAATGGAATGAAGTCATAATAATTACATGCAAGTAGATAAATAGAACATTGAATGATTTATAAATGTGTTTTGTGATGTGGATGTAAACTATGTTGAACAATACTAATTGAATATTAGGTATTTTAGTATAAACTGTACTATTTGTATTTATCATATTATTTTCAATTAAAAGTATGCAGAACTCTTAGATTAGTTTAATAAAATTACAATATTCATAATCTCTTTGATAAATGATAATATAGCATTACTAGATAGAAACATTTATTTCAGAATTGATGATTTGATAATGGATCAAGATTATCTCTTTATTATCTGAGAGAATAAATGACAGATGAGAATAACAAGTCTGTTTTAGTCTTAGCGATATTGTAATCACAGTCAATAATATTCTGCAGGACACAATTGGTTCATCATAGAAGAACAGTTTTTGTATGTTCCAGTAGTGTAACAAATTCTTCAACATATTTACATATTGATTCTTCACTTGCGACTTTAATATTACTGTCAGTGGTTTGTTTAATAACATGCTTTGTTACTATTTCAATAATATTATATACATATTCCATTTCTATCCAATCAAATAAGTAGATATATTGTCCTCTGAATAAGAAGAAAAAGTTGTCAAATTTTCTACAGATCTCAAATATATCAATCAATAATAAGGTAATATTCTTACAAAGCTATTAATTGGTTAATGTATTAAATTTTCTTGTTGAAAATTGGACTTCATACTTTGGTTACTTATTGTTTTAGATAGATATTTCCTATAAATACAATAATTTTGATTGTATATTTCTTAGCAATTGTGATTTTACAGACTTGCTTTTGATAACAGTATTCACAAATTTTTCTACACTATTCTACTAAACCATTTACAATCAATCAAAATTATGATACCTTCTAGTCTTAAAACTGCTTACATTGTATGTGGTTCTCTTGGGTGATGTTTTTAGTTTTAATTATCGTTATTTAAAATAAAATATTTTCAACAATTCAGACTTAGATCTAGTTGAAGTTTGAAGTTCTCAGCAGTTGGTGAAGGTGGTGCTTACTTCAAATTGTAGATTTTGCAACAATATCCATGGGCATGTCCTGATACAGCAGTAAGCTATGTAAAGTACTGCTGTGACAGGACAATATCACAGATTTGCGCTTTATATTCTTCTTTCTTCTTCCCTGCATCCATTCTTGTCCAAGACATGGGCTGGCTGACATTTTCTGAAACAATAGCTTTCAAATTATCAGATTGCACATTGGGTGTTGGTCTATAGTATTTACTATTGGTCTATCAATTTGTTTAATTGAAAGAAAACTGTTGATTTCACTAGAAAAGATAATTTTATCTCAACTGGTAATGATGCTATTATTATGCACATAAGTAAAAAGTAAATATTTTGACTAGAATCGACAGTCCTCATTTCTTACTTGCAGAATTATTGCCAAAGCATATCTACAATAAATGAATTGTTTATAATTGACTCTTGAAATTTCACTTTACAAATAAATTGTATTCTACTTTCTGTGTATTATTCAATTTATGTTCAACCCTCAAAAATGGGTTCGTGTGTAATATATCCTACATGAAAATTACAAACAGTACACATTCAATAAACAAAGTTCTACTGAGTCTAAAAAATTCCAAACATTATTAAACTATTCATGAGAGAAAAATCGAATAAATCATGTCACACAAATTTTACAGTTGAATGAAATAAATTCTACAAACAGTGCAAATTAATAAAAAAATTCTATCAAATTACAAAATCTGAAGCCTTATTCATTGAATATTTCCAACAAAGAATTCAAGTCAAGCGCAATTTTATTTATCACCGAGCAGCCAAACACTGGAATTATTGAAATGATTGGTTCTTGTCTTTAGGTAACTAATCATTCTTGGGTTGAGTTTGTTCTGTCTGTAAATTTTCAAAGTGATACATTTCTAGTAGAATTGATCGTGCTCATTTTTTATTGATGTAATATGTTGTATAATGGTTGTAGTTTCAAGTGTATGTTGACTTGTAAATTTGTGTTACTTGATTTTAATTGATGTGGTGTTACGGTTGCAGTTTGGGCATGGAAACGATGGCTCCACCTTTGGGCGAACACCACGACGCCTACAATAGTATGCTGGGCATGAACGGCGCCCTGATGATGCCGCACCTGAACGGCGTCAATGCGGCGGCCTCGTCGGCTGCGGCTGCGGCAGCTGCAGCGGCTGCGGCTGTCAAGCAACAACAGCAGCAGGCTGCGGCGGCAGTCCAACAAGTGAATGGCTCGGCGGCGTCGACTGCTGCTGCCAACTCGGCGGCGCAGACTGTGGCGTCCAACGCTGCAGCCGCCACTCAGCCGCAGCCGCAGACGCAGCAGCCGCAACAGTCGTCTTCGGGCCGATCCACGCCCAACAGCAGCGACCCAGCCGCTGCCAAGCTGTTTGTCGGCGGACTCAGCTGGCAGACATCCTCTGAGAAGCTGAGACAGTATTTCGGCATGTTTGGCAGCGTCACCGATGTCCTCATCATGAAGGATCCCATCACTCAGGTACTATCCAACTCCCAATGCGCTAAATAACTGTAGTTTAAACAATAACCATTGAGGAGTTAATTGGGGTACTAACCACTTCTCATTTTATCAATTATTCTAAATAATTGTTTTTAAGTAGTTCAAGCAATAACCTTTGATGAATAATTAATAGCTGTTAATTGGATGTTCGTGTAGCTCAATTAGTTATTAACAATATTTAGATCTTGTTGGAATCAAGGTGTTTATTTAAAACTAATGTCAATTTTAATAATAGGAAAATTAACTCCTTGTGCAGAGTTGATGTGAGATATGTTCGTTTTGGATGTTGGATTGATAAATAATGCTTTGAGATGCAGAAACTTTCCAGTAATACTTTTTTGAATGTATATTATCAGTGATTAAAACAGAGTATAGATTTTATTAGGAACGGTTGATGTGTAGTTGGGTCTAGTTTTTCACTGGAACTGAGCTCCAATAATGCTGTTTGGACCTTCTGCAATGTATAATGCTGTTTAAAATTATGTTGTTTTTCATTATTTTTAAAAATTTCATATTTCTTGGATAGAAGTTGATGTGTTGAATGTCGTGAATTAATTTTCGTTGTACTACTAACATGATATTATTAGTTTTGGGATCAGTTTTAATCAATGTGGGATGTATTAGTAGGTGTTGTGCTTTGTGTAATAATGCTTGTAGGTAGTAATTAGATTGTTTGGGTTGTATTTTACAGAGAAGCCGCGGATTCGGATTCATCACGTTCTCAGACCCGGAAACTGTGGAGAAAGTACTCAAAGTGCCTATCCACACACTTGACGGCAAGAAGATCGACCCAAAACACGCGACACCCAAGAATCGGCCGAAGCTCACCAACAGAACCAAGAAGATCTTTGTGGGAGGGGTGAGCCAGGACACATCGTCGGAGGAGGTGAAAGCTTACTTTGGACAGTTCGGCAAGGTGGAGGAGACGGTAATGCTGATGGACCAGCAGACAAAACGTCACCGCGGCTTTGGGTTCGTGACATTCGAGAGCGAGGATGTGGTCGATCGCATCTGCGAAATCCACTTCCACACGATCAAGAACAAGAAGGTGGAATGCAAGAAGGCGCAGCCCAAAGAGGCGGTGCAGAGCGGTCTGCTTCTGAGCAAGCGGGTGATGATGGGAGTGGGCCCACTGAGAATGGCCGCCCCTGCGTCTGTGGCCCCCGTAGTGGCCGCCCAGGCCCAGGCCCAGGCCCAGGTGCAGGCCGTGGTTGCGGCCCAGAACGCTGCCCAGAGTGCCGCTTACGGCAAACTGCTGAGTGGATGCGGCTACCCGGGTCTCGGCTACCGCTATGCTCCCTACCCGGTCACCGCTCCCCCCACCCCTGCTCCGCCTGCTCCCCCCGCTGCCCCCACCCTGCAGACCCTGGCCCCCCTCACTACCACGGCCACCAACCCCTACCAGGGCTACAACCTCACCAATGTTGACATGTCTAGCTTCCAGGGTGTCGACTGGAGCTCCATGTACGGCATGGGCATGTACGTTTGAAGCCCCACCACCCAGTATCCAAATATTTTGAGCAAAACTTGTGATGATTAATACATAAGAGTGAGTCAGTCACCTTCACTTACTATCACACATCTAGTGGTTGTTGGCTACTACTACTAATCTATCTCAATCTCAATTTTACGGATACTACTAATAACCAACCAACTTGAGTTGTTGATAGTTGTTTACAAACTATCTGTTGCGGTCTTTGACTACCGCTTTGCTCACTAAGATTTACATTGTAAATGAGACACACAAAAAGAGAATGAAATGTTGCAAAAACAATTTACACCGTGAAATCTAATTTTTTTCTAAGCAATAACTTGCAATAAATAAGATACTACTATGACTATTTCTACTACTATCTAATTGCTCTAATCTAACTGGCTCTTGTTCAGTATTATTATTGAATTAGCCTGTGCGCCAATTTCAATCTTCCGACGAATCGGGTAAATTTATATAATGTAGTATTATGCGGAAATATTGTATACAGAGAATTTCATCAAAATATTGTTGTTACTTTGGTGACCGATTTGTTAGTGTCGCTCATTAATTACAGCGAATGAACAGTGCCATATATATTTATATATATATCCAATATATAACATATATAAAACTAATTGTAAATACACAGTAAATAATCTGTAAATTTCGTCATCATTTTTGAATCCACCAACAAAAGAGGTGAATCTTTTCCTTTGAGAAGAACTAACTCATTTTGAAACTTTCATTTTCTTTTATATGTGACAGGTGTTGATACAATATTTCGTTCAAAATTCGGTCTGATCTCAGTGTGATAGGAGAATCGACTAATTCGGTTAGTCGGTCGGTAATATCGCATAATGATTTGTTTATACTTTGGACTGTCGTATTATATTTAGCTGGATATCAGAGTTTGTTACAATGCATCACACAGTTGTGTGGAGATCTTGAATATCTAGTCAGTTTCATTTCAATTGTTGATGTTCCGTGTTAGTTGTAAGTTATTGTGTATTATTTCGTTTACTATTCTTTATGATGACTGCTGTTCTTATTCCTAGTACGATCGATAAGCGAGTATTCAATGCTGAGAAGCAAGTAATTTCTTCGATCTATCGATAAGTCTAAATTATTATTTTCATAAGTGATGTTCCTGTATTATATAATTTATTACACTCGGTATATTGTCAAGTTGATTGTGAATACTGTCATGAATCAAGGTGTTTAGTAGCAAAGTGAAGCACTTATCAACATTCCATTACCACAAGACTAACAAATAATAAAACAGTTTGATTTCAAAATAAAACAGTCGCATCTGTTTAACTGACAACTTTTAATTTTATTTCCAACTTTGTTCAAGAAGTCGTCTAAACAATTGTTGATTATAACTTCGAGTGGACCAAATTTTCTTTCTTCCTATAAAATTGATCAGAAATCTCTTTGTTCCAATCCACTCAATCCAATGACTTAATCCACTTTTCAGAAATATTCAGTATCTCCTCTCATTTTCGTGGGCGCATTATAAGAAATATTTTGTTTCAAAAATATTCTGTAATACATTCAATAACCATGTTATTATTTTCCTCCTTATCATGAGAGTGCTTCACCCTCCAAAAGAAAGAAATGTATATTTTGGTTCGAAGAAGAATGTTAATTTGTAGTTTTTGATTATATTCATTTTTATATTAATGTAAATTATGATACTGTAGTGGTTTTTGTAAAGATTTGTGTATACTAGTAGGAACTATTAAATTTTAGTGACTGAGGCAACGTTAATAGTAATAATTGAAAAATTTGTTAGTCGACTCTGAGCATTCTGAAGTGTTCTCTTTCTCTCTCTATTTACAATATTAATTTAATCTATAGAAATTGCATTTTCAATCGAACAATTTTGTTTATTGAAATTTGTTTCATCAGGATCTTATTATACTTCAGAAATTGCCAGAGATATTACAATTAGTGAAAGGAAATTGTGATTTCTTTTAATTCTAGAAATTCATCATTGAATTGTCATCTTCAAAGTTGCATCTCTTGTTTCGAAAAGCTCTTTATCACTGAATACATAAAAATATTATAATGAAAATAACTTAGTATTATTGTTAAATGGATTTAAGAGGGATTCCTCGTAATTTGTATTTGAATGGAAAGTAATTACTAATTGTTGTATTTATTGGGAACGAAATAATTGAATAGTTTTCAAAAATGCATTCAAACAAGAGATGTAAATGCTTGAAAATTGAAATGTTTCATTTTGTATTTGGTATTAGTTGCGGATGTAACTTGTAATTTAATTTTATTTTTAGATTATTGTCTGTGTTGATGAATGCCCAATTCTAGTGATCACTTTTTCCTTTTGCCTGTGACAATATAATGTGGAAGCAATAAGTGTATTAAGAAAATCAAAGATGAACCCTCTATTTTTGTATTCTATGATGCATTGACAAAATACTAATAAAAAAAGAACATTTTGTATTTTGTTTTGGTTATAGAACATACATATAACTACTAACTTTCGAGTATTTAAAATTAATATTGATACAGTGAGATTGAAGTGAGGGATTTAATGACAGATGGAGTGACTCAGTCGGGTGCCGACTCAGTCCGATTGCCGAAATACAAAGCATCGTTATGATAATATTAGTAATCTGTTGAAAGTGTTTATATCTAGATATGGAATTGTATATCTATATCGACGCTGCGACTCCATGACAAACATGATGTTATATACATATATATATATTAACGTACAGTAATATATTTGATGCTCCATATCCATTTTGATCCTCTTCAGTTATAGGAAAGAACTTTGAAATCTAAAATACTTAGAGACAACTGAGACATTTTTAGTTGCAGTTGCTGTTCTATTCGTTGTTTGGTGGTTTGTCTTAATCCTGATAAATACACATATTTTGAACTAGTTTATTTTAGTGTTAGATGTTTTTGTAGTGTCTGTGTGTAGTTGTAGTAGTTTAACTACGGCGCTATGCCGAACCATGCACTGTAGATGAGCAGTTTCTTGAATAAAGTAGTCTTATATAGTAGAAAAATGCTGTTGCTTGATGGTACTTTATATTTATTACATAATAATTAATATATAATCATTCCTCAACTTGGTAATTTATTTGCTTGGATGGCCTTGGGATGAACTGTCAGCTTTCCATTAACACATTTATACATATTTCAAATGTGGGAGAGTCTTCATGCTTTTGAGTATTATTATTATTATTATTTACAGAGAAAACAGTCGTGTTTTCAACCTGCTTTAAGTGATCAATTTCTCACTGCACGGTGTTGTCTGTGGGCTTACTAGATATTAGCAAACGGTGGGTTTCGTTAGTTTCCACTTAGATATATATTATTTATTGACGATTTTAACCAATCAATTTTTCTCTCTTAGCTTATGAATGTCCTCTCTTCCATCAATGAGTATTTTCCTCTTTGCAGCGTACAACCAAGTGACCAGTAGGGCCAAATTTTCAACTCCACTCATAAATGTTGCTAATTTTTCTGTAGATATTCCATTCTAACAGAGCTAATTATGACATTTTTGCTTTCCATTAAGAAATTGAATGTTCAAGTAATTATTGCATGTTAGGGCAAGTTTTTATACGTAGTATAACCACACACACACACACCATGAGAACTCATAACTGAAAATCATCCAACATTCAAAACAGGCTTCCAATGCTGAGGAAAGTAAGCTTCTTCGATAACAACTACTCTCTCCTCCCATATTCTCTCAAACAGAACATTGATGTTCAATGTTATCAGACATCATATCGTTTTATTTCACATGAAATCTATAATTTTTATCATGTTTGGTGTCCACACTTTATCATAGTTGACAGACTTGTTTATGTTAGTTTCAACTTACACTTTTTGTAGCATATCAACGACAATCGGATGTTATAAACTTCTATTGTTTTAAGATTTGGATCTTTTTTTTAAAGATAAATTGCAGATTGAAGTATTTCACAGGCCAACACTTGGACAAGACTTTCCCAATACCATCTCTGGCCATATTAGAAACGTTATGTTTTTACACATTGTAGAAATGCTTTGAACCACGGTGTTTTCTTCTCTTTTTAGTGTGTGATAATGTAATAATTTGCTATTGTGTTTATCTAGTCCGACATTTCTAGATGTTAGCGCTACCGTACCATATCCTCCCCAAATTTTGTAGTATTATTTAGAATCAATATTGAATAGTTCAGTCCCGGTGATACTTTTGCTAAATTTTTCGCCCCTTTAAACAAGACTTTAATAATATTGTCTTGCATGATGAGTCTGTCATATATATATGTCACTGTGTAGCTTTCAAATATTAACAAAATCAACTAGTTTATTGAATAATTATTAATTATGGTATCACTCTGTGGAAGATGGTGTATTAATTATTGCATGATATATAGTCTCAGATCATCTCTATTCGGCTTTTAAAAAACTAACATCATGAATAATCATTGTTCTTTCCCACTGTTTTTTAATTGGCAATATTATCCTACAAGATAACTATCTGAACTTTTTAACAAGATTTTGAAAATCAATACACCCCGCTTATTAATCCCTAAATAGGCTACTAGATTATTATAGTGGTAAGCATGACACCTGTTGTTAAATCTAGTAAGCCCCAACTGATTGATAATACGACTATGTTCTCAATCACTGCAAACAACGAAGGATTGGTTTTAACCATGGAGCGTCATCTAGATATAAGAGATTCGAGATTTATTCGATAACTGAGATATCGAATAAGGAAGGAGCAGCTTGGAGCAGATTTACAATTCAAAATCGATACACTTTGTCTTGGTGCAAAGCTGTCAACTATTTCTCATGGAAATTTTGGGACATTAATCGCACTCATGTGATTAATATATTTCTTCCCCTTGTAGGGATGAAAACAATTTACTCATTTTATGATAATGAAGTGACTTCTAACTGGAATACTTCAACTTCGTACAGAAATATGGGTATCATGCGATTTTTCAAAACAATATTCACTACCAAGATATAATCTCATGGTGAAACATTTTGATCCTAACGACTTGGATCAATCTATTATGCATATTGCTTCATTTTTCTTTAGTTTGATCCAAATCTTTTGGGTCAAACTAAAGAGCTACAGCTTGATGGTGATTGTTGGAGAGAGGCTTTCTTCTTTGAAGATAAATGAAGGAAGGATTTACTGATCTTCGAAGGAGAAATATTTACTAGATCAATCCTGATCTAAAATGCTGCTGAATTCGTTATCATTTTTAATTTGAGTATTTTAATTGATGGCTCTATCAATCTATAACTGGATTAAGGCAAAACGAATATTCAAATTAAAAATGAAAAATTAATCTAATCCTCCATACTTATACAGATTTCTTCTGTGCTATTTCCCTAAAAGATTCTTGATGACTAGGACTTCTTAGGGAAATTAAAATGAGAGAACAGTTCAGAATATTTCAACATAATGGATTTTCACCCACCCTATATTGTTAAATAAGAGAGTAGAATGATTAATTGAAGATTCAATCATTGAGGAAAATATCCAAGATAATATCAAATTGGCTGAACTATATTTTCATCAAGACGGTCTACTTAAAGAAACATATGCTATATATAGAGACAAAAAACTTAATGGATTAGTTGACAATTTGATTGATTATGACTACTGATTGGCAATGTGAAATTTCCGTGATGCTGGTTGACAATTATTATCGCTGGCTATACCGTATGGTATGAGTTTCTGATACATGATCTCTTGAATTGACTATTATATTGATAGCCTATCTGTACAGTAATTTTACCGTAGGCGTCAGAAGTAATTTAAGATGTACAGTTGTAAATAGTAGAAAACACCTAATCCCTTCCTATCAAGTAGTATGTCATGTTTTATTTTCATCTCTTACTTTCAAATTTCTATTACGTTGAATTTTTAACTATATTTTTGTTACCATTTTGATAGTCATTTTTGTTTCCACCTATAGTATCTGCACTAGAGAATTGAGTCAAAGACAATAATAGTCTACTTGAATACTGCCACAAATGTACCGTACCGCGATTTATCTATTTTTCAGTTATTTTCATCTTCATCATTACATTTTTAGGAATTCATTAATTTTTCACAGAAGAGTTACATACTTCATAAATGGTCAATTTACGTTGCATGTCAATTACTGTATTATCTTAGGGAACAAGATTTTTAGGACGTTACAAAGTTCCACAACCAGAAGATTCTACACCCTTCATTTTTCAAAGTATGAATGTTGGGAATGTTTGTGATCAGATTTTGTAGAATTCTATCCATGGGTTGTAAGGCTGTGAGCTAGGTTTTTCATCTTATGATATTAATATTTTTGTTTTTACGAAGCTAGCTTGTTTCCTAATAATTATTATATTATTATCTTCTACTATTACTAACAATCTTGATGTCGGCTATGCATGTAAGTACCGTACTCCCCCCCTCCCTCACCTATAGATCCCCTTGATCCATTTGTACCTGGTGTTATGTGATATAATTATATATTTCCTCTAAACAATATATTTACCCGGTGAGCAATAACTAAAACATTTTCAAAAATAGTTTTGTGTAATTAGGGTTTTTACATTGCGTATAGTAGTCGAGTCTTACTAACCAGTAGGTAGTATATTTGTAGTAGGTAGTACTAATAATTGCTGAATGTCGTATATATGCGCAGTGAAGCTAGTAATCCAAATTTTTAGAAAATTTCAAATTTTGTGACCCAAACTTCCCTAGTCATTTTCTTCTATTAATTTATCAGATCATTCAGTGAATTGTCTATGTTCATAGGTGATCTGTGAATAATACATCTTGAACTGTGATGTTTTATGTAAATTATCTTCAATAATCTAGCCTTAATTCCTCAAGTGTTCTTCGTACTAAAACGTCTTCCTCTAGAACGATACCTAAACGATCAAACTTGATGTGATTGGATGGCAACGATTTCTCTGTAATATTTTATGCCTAATCAGCAGCGTAGATGAAAGTATGTGATGAAAAAGCAATATATACAAATTGATTAACGAATGTATAGATTCTGAAGACAAATTATACTCGTATTTTAAGAAGGAGTTTATCAACAGTTTATTATCTTCGTCTAAAATATTAGCTTATGCGAGTTTCAATGATGAATTATGTAATACACACGAATCAAACATTAAAAATATCCTTTGAACTGAGACAACTAGACATTTTTGTTCCATTCTTATATATAAAGATTTTATTTTGTTGAAAGGCAACTAATTCTGCGTCAAACTTATAGATTTTTGTAATTTAGGTTTAGAGAAGATGAAGAAAGACTTTCAGTTATTTATAGTGATCCACCATATTATTATTGTGGACAACTTGTAAAAAAACGGGAAATCGAGTATTTAATTTTTTAATGTGTTGATAAATAAAAAATATTTCTAATAATTTATTGATGTTTTCAATTTCTGGTCAAATCACTGTGCCCCCAGTAGCTAGTTGATAGCTAGTTCTAAAAACGGATTGATAACCTTGTATATAATGACAAAATAAAGTTTCTTATATTTATATACAATATCGGAAGTATTAATTTTTGGCGATTTAAGAAATTCAATGAAATATAATGATCAGGAGATAGATTGTGTCTGTATAGGGTATACAAGTGGAGGAGTTACAACTAGGCTAAATAATCAACAACTATTGAAGGTTTTTTGTAAAAATTTGAGAAATTAGAAATTTTTTGCAGTTTCAAGTGGGATTTCAAGAAATTCCTTTTAGAAAATTAAGCAAAGAGTTTGATATGTATATGCCCGTTTATGATTAACCAGCGATTGAAAAAAATGTTTATAACAGTGGTACGACTATTTTTCAGTTTGTATAATTGTTATAATAACTGAAAAATATCCATATATGTTTTTCATATGAAATAATATCATAATAATGGTGTTCTTCAATTTTATATCCATTTATTAAATTAATATGATGGAGAGTTCTCAATTCATGAAGCATTGAAGAATATTTCCATAATAGCCTATTGAAATCATTATAAATCAAATGGGACAATAGGATGCTGGACTAATATTGTATTATGGTGGAATCCAAAAACCATGGATTTCTCTAAATTGGAATTTTGAAGAATATAATTATCGAATATTCTATTATCATTTTATGGCTGTAATATCTCAAATTCTCCAGTTCCTGTATTCTTGGCAAATAATATTATATAAATTCAGAGACTTAGTTTTCTTGAAACTAAGCCTTCCGAAAACCTACTAAACACAGTCAACTCTGATTATTATTCTTAATACAAACTACGTGCTATTTATCAAGGTGATTGAGTCATGCTTCATGCTTTTCAATAGTATTGAATATAACAACTTGTGCGTCAACATATTATATAATTCAACTTTGGGTGCACTTACTGTTTATAATATCCAAACATAGAAATATATAAACACCAATTTCAATGATCTACGCCAATTATCTATGTAAAAAGTAGAAGAAGATACTCGAAGTTTTGGTTTAACTATCTGAAGATTTTGAAAAACACTTGCTCGACTACAACAACTTCTTCGGGTACAACAGGTAAGTAAGTTCTAAAAAAAGGTAAATGTTCATTTGATTACTATTTTTATTTTACCTATCACTTTTCATATCCATGATGGTTATTTATGTGAAACACTATCCTAATAAAGTGGATATTGTGGCTCTCCAGATGGCTTCTATGAGTTTTCTTGAATGAGATGGTTGACTTGAAGTTGACTGTTGGGTTGACGTCTTTGCAAGATGTAGAGCAAGCTGAAAACAATGAAAATTCATATCATTTACAGACATACCATTTAAGAATACCAGATCATTTTAAACTTGCTTGCTGCACTATTTTCTCTCTACAGTTGGCCTATGAGCAGACAATTTTAAAGTTTTATGTAGCCTACCGTACATTGTATGACCGTTTTCACACCTAGATACTGATTGCCCGCCGAAATTATCTATCTACACCACACCAAGAATGTCCTCCGATTGGCTAATTCTCACCAACAACTAATTCTTAGCCAATTAGAGGACAATTCTGAGTGTCAGTTGACAATAGTTGAGTGTTACGAGGCCGGACCAAAAAGTGGAAATCTGTATAGAATTGTAAAATTACCCAAACAAAAATATGAACTGCCTGAACGTTTATAAGAATTGAATTGGAGTTTCCATAAAGAGTTCAAATTTGAAAACTATATTATATATCCTGATACTCGCTCAAGCCTTCAACCGAATGTATGCTACATTGATTATTAATTCATTTATTCGGTCAAAATCATAAAATATATGGGCCCTATTCATCAAGCAGAGAGTTACAAGAATGTATCTTCTTGAACATGGTTATGATAATTAATAAAAAACTTGTAGTAGGTACCCTTTTATTAAAACATTTTTAAAATTTTAACTGTATGGTAACTTTAAAATGTTTTAATAAAAGGGTAGGCTACTACAAATTTTTATATTGTTTTTATTAATTTGGATAAAGTAGCTCATTAAGTGAAGTGATTTTATGATAATTATTATGGGTTATCTCATAATAATAAGAAGAGATTAAGTTATAATAATATATAAGAATGCATAATATTCTTAAACATAGATATAATATGTTGGGTTATTTTCATGATAAATTTTTGCTTCAAACTTCAAACATCATAATAAGTAGGTAGAGGTACGGTACTGTAATAGGTGAAAAGTTATAGGAAACACATCTTTATTCAAACAAAAGCGAAATATCACCTATGGCCTATATAGAGTAATTTGTACATGAGTAATTAAATAGATCGGAGTAATAAGTGAAAGATTACATTCGAAACATAAATAGATAAGATATAAACAAAAATATAAATCTCAGTACTCTTTTAAATTATTTTGTTAAATGTTTCGGACACTAATGCCATTTTCAAATCATTTTGAAAATGACATTAGTGTCCGAAACATGTGACACAATGATTTAAAAGGGTACTGAGATTTATATGTTTATTTATATTAAAAGATATCCCTGAAGAAAAAATAGAATAGATAAAATATTATCTAGGCCCTGTTTCATAAGAGTTTAGACTTCCAGTTACATAGAAAAAATGCTCCTGTAGGCCTACATTATACGTACGTATAAGTACGTACGTACGGTACTTCAGGTCTATTGATTTATTGCGAAGGTCGTCGTACCGTGGATGTCTAGTATGCGGGATTATTTTTTCTCCAATTATAAGGATAATTAAATTTTCATTTTCATGGAACAAGCCCCTGGTTTTCGAACTACATCACGATAACCACACATCGTATAAAATAGGAATTTTTATTGTATATAGGCATATTGTATGTTTATTTGATGTTGAAGATGATAAACTCTTGCCTGTTGGACAGAAACATGATTTTATTGCGGTACGTGATAACAATTTTCGATGACTCAACAACTCAACTTTGTTATAGTCTAGACACTGTTTTTCCATGTCAAGAATAGGTACCGCAAAGTTATTATAAATTTTTACGTCATGGAAAACAACATCAATTCCAATAACTTACACCAAGTTTTTTTTTAAAAGTACAATGAAAAGAATTTTCTGCTTTATCAGTGCAGAGCCTTTCTGTGATCAGTAATCATCCATTTAAACCATAGAGGAAAGATAGCATTAGCCTGTGCCATATTTTCTCTGTACGGTATGTTAGAAGTAAATACGATATAAAGTAAGATATTACTTTTATCTGGAACACTAGAATTCTAGAATACCTGAACAGAAGTCTCAAAGTTATCATATAGGAATTATATTATTATACAGGAAAAATACTTCACAATATATTTTATGGTACGTGCTAAAAAATTGTGCGCTGTAAGAATATATAACGTATGATTTCCACACAACATCAGTATCAGTGAAAATGACTGGCACTGTGAAAATATAATTCCCATGGATTTTAATTGGAGTACTCCTTCTCAGCCCGAGCAAGAGAGTATGAATAGTCTCATTTGGACTTATGGGAATGATATTCTCTCCGTATGGGACGCGTTCACTGACACTTATATGTGACAATCCAGCTTTGTTGATTCATTACCGTAGTGAAAAAAGATATGGCAGTGGATGTAGAATTTTTGAATGGTTATGAAGTCCATCTTTATCAGATTTCATGATTCATCAACTGCTTTGAAAAATATCAATATTCTATGAAAATATTTAATCAAAACTTCTTCCAAATAAGCTTTAACTTACAGTATAATAAACGTCGCTAAATTTGAGAAAAATATGATGCATGAAACCTATGAAAGACACTTGCTTGTAACCAACTTTATTCAGTTTTTATAATCTTCAAACATTCAATATGCTTAATAAGTGACCCTCACTATATACAGTTTTAAAATAATTCCACAGCCTCCACTGTGCATAGATGACATAAATATAGCTATGTAACTATAAAAATTTAACGTAATTTTTATCTCTTTTCAATTAAATAAATTCAATAACTGCATATAATATCATAAAGGGAGTAAATATTACTTATTTAATCTTTGATAATACTTAGTTTTTTGAGATGGATTTGATGAAACCCATTATTATTAGAAAGATAAAATTTATAAAAATTTCTTTTTTTTTCACCTTTATCAATTGTGATAAAGTACTGAAATGATTCATACTGTGACAGTATTCATTCCTATTGTCTGGACAATATTTTTAGACATTAAACATTTTTAGTTTTTTCAATTTTAAAACATTATTGGAATGCATCCATACATTATAAAAGATTGCAATGAGATTGAAAATTATAATTCTGGTTTAATAAAAGCATTCGATGATTATTGTGACAGAATACTCATAAAATCATTGAAATCATTTTTATGTGACCACAAATTGTTTCTTTCCATGTTCTACTCACTTTATTCTGTGGAATCTCAACCACAACTATGGCCGAGCTCTTTCAAATTAAAGTTGCTGTATTTAGATATCCAGCTGCTCAGTTTCAGGCTCTTCTAAAATCAAAATATAACAATTGAATTGATACATCACACAAAAATCATCTATAGAATAGAATCATTCTCAAACATTTTTAAGCTCAATTAATTGCCTTTTCATTTTCCCAGTATTGGACCCAAGTTGAATTTTATTATTTCTATAGAATTTTTTTGGTTGTTGAATTATTTTATAACAATTAGAAATAATGAGTACCGTATAGGGTCTACTCATCATAGTTTGTAAACCACACTACTTTTTATGATTAGCAAAGAGTAACTGAATTCAACGGTCATTTTTATATACCGTTCAAATGTTTATATACCGTTCATTTTTATAAACATTTGGTACGTTATAATTTTTTAAATCCATATACTGTTGATGGGAAAAGGTATTTTCCAGCTTTACATTAGTGAATTGCATCTTCAAATTCAATATATTTGTCAGATTACTTGTAAAAAACACATTTCAGAAAATTATTTTTTACTTATGCAACGTTTACATTTTTGCATTCTTTCCACTGTTGCAGGTCATTGGAAGTCACCGAACCTGGATTAAAAATTGCAGAAGTTGTTCATATTTACAAATTATCATAAAGTATACAGAAAATCTTACAAACAATCTTGACATTAATGATGTATGGATTTTATTTGCTATTGAAGAACTGAGAAAATTAAAATATTTGTTTCTATATCAGTCTCTATTTTTTTCTGCCGCCTGTCTTTCAACTAAAGTGATTACATCTGTCAAGAGGCAGAAACTTTAATAAATTGAGAATTATCATTATTTATTTTATTCTCAATGGAAATGGTCCATTATTACGCTTGCAATACAAAATATAAGATGAGATACTATATATTATGTATTGTATAAGCACAATTATTGCACTTACATGTAATCACGGTATAAGTGATGCAAAATTAATTTTTCGCTTAAAATTCAGCTAATTAAGTCACGTGGCCGGGAAGTGGTTGTTTGCAGGGCGAGCATGATGTTTCCAGTCGAGGCTTTAGCCGAGACATGCAAGCCCTGCAAGAGACATTCACGACCAAGTAACGTACGATATTTTATGTGAGTCAACTCATATTGTGATTGATAAGTAGTAGGCTTTCGATTTCATGTATTATTGGAGCTTATGGTAAGCCTCCATAGAGTCTCAATTATTTAGGTGAATATAGCAGCTGTATGTCAGTTGATAGCAGCTTACATGACAAATTTCAAAGAGGAATTGAAACAAAATACAGTGCTAGTTTTAATTTTTTATATCCAACCTACCTTTTGGGAAAGTCGATCTTAAAATAATCATGAAAAATATTCTATTATTACTGAATAATCAGCCAAGATCCTTATGATTGACATTCCAATTCCCATTCTCATTCAGATAACGAATCTGCAATCAAAAAAATCATATTTCAATGACAGGAATATTTTGAGAGTAGAGTAGCCTACTTAATGGTTGATAAATGTTTTTGTAGATTATATCATTTTCTAACCATTCCAAAATCATTTGTGCTTACCAAGACCTATAAAATAGGTAACATAGGTGGTCCTGCTAAGACCCACAAATAATAATAATAATAATAATAATAAGGCCCACTAATCTTTCTTGATTGTTGAAAGTTCTGAATCTGATACTCTCAGAATATCTGATAGCATTGAACAAAGTATGAATTAAATTATACAAAATACATAATAGCCCATCAGATTGTTCTATCCTGATCGGATCAACTTATATTGAACATCATTGAACAATAAGATTGTATTCTATACTCCAGAATCAATGTTTATTAGAAGAGCTGCATCATAGTAACTTACACATTAATCGGAAAAGTATTGCACAAAACATTTTTCGCCACACTGCACAGAAAGCAGCTGTTTTCCAGTCCCTACGTAGATCTGAAAGACCTTGTTTGCAGACGACGTCAGAAAGGGTTTCTTTTCCGGTCTAGGCCAGAAAGTTGTCTCTTTCCAGCCGCTTATGGCTGGAAACAACGCGCTAATTATTATTAATAAGTCATCCGCTAGATCGGGCGAGTGTCCACTTTCATAATAAGCTGAAGTCGCCATGATTTTAGTTCCAGTTTCGAATCAAACTAATTCGCTTCGCAACCAGTTTTATTCAATTATTTATTGTTGATTAGTGCATTCCGAATTTTCAAAAATGCTTGAAGATGACTGTGGTATTCCAAGTGAAATTTTAAAAGAATCTGAAATCCTGACTGCAAATCTTCTACCACTAAAATCAAGAGATAGGTACGATAGCTTAACGAGTATTCTTTATTTTGTATTCTTTATTTATTTTGTCAGCAATACCTGTAGTGTGGCGAAAAATATCGTTCGCACCACGGGCAAAAATGTTTTTCCAGCTCTCAATCTTTTCTAGTCCTCGGCCTACGGCCTCGGACTTGAAAACCGATTTCGAGCTGGAAAAATCTCATTTTCTGCTCTAGGTGCGAAATATACTATTTCGCCACACTGCACAGAAAACAGCTGTTTTCCAGTCCCTACGTAGATCTGAAAGACCTTGTTTGCAGACGACGTCAGAAAAGGGTTTCTTTTCCGGGCTAGGCCAGAAAGTTGTCTCTTTCCAGCCGCTCATGGAAGTAATTAATAAGTCATCCGCTAGATCGGGCGAGTGGCCACTTTCATCATCAGCTAAAGTCGCCATGATTTCAGTTCCAGTTTCGAATCAAACTAATTCGCTTCGCAACCAGTTTTTATTATTGATTAGTGCATTCCGAATTTTCAAAAATGCTTGAAGATGACTGTGGTATTCCAAGTGAAATTTTAAAAGAATCTGAAATCCTGACTGCAAATCTTCTAACACTAAAATCAAGAGATAGGTACGATAGCTTAACGAGTATTCTTTATTTTGTATTCTTTAGACTATTTATTTTGTCAGCAATACCTGTAGTGTGGAGAAAAATATCGTTCGCACCACGGGCAAAAATGTTTTTCCAGCTCTCAATCTTTTCTAGTCCTCGGCCTACGGCCTCGGACTTGAAAACCGATTTCGAGCTGGAAAAATCTCATTTTCTGCTCTAGGTGCGAAATATACTATTTGATAATGTCTGTCAAATTGTTTTGGATCCATACAACTTTATGACATTGTGTAACTTAAGTGGGAAGTTGCACCGAACTAAAAAATTTATTCACCAAGCTTTCAGTTTGTATTAAAATTCAAGATGAATAAGAAAATGTAATCTCAAAATCTATGAATTCAGGGCTACTTTCTTGTATCTATAAACTATAATTATAGTACCCTCTGAAATTAATAAAATAATAGAATAAGAATACAAATTATAACTAACATATTACAACTTTGTATCTTTATTCTATTATGTTATTAATTTCAAAGGGTACTATAATTATATTTTATAAATAAAAAATGTAAATCTGGTATTTCAGGTTTTCTTGGTATCATTGAATGCTCCTTGATATTTCAAAATAAGATTCGTACAAGAAGGCATAGATGTGAAGGAAAACATGAAATAATAAAATGAATAATAATGAAATGCATGCGCACTAGACATCTAGCATATTAAAGTTTATACCATTCAGATAATACAAGGTTCAAAGTTTTCATCGGCCAATAAAGAGAACAATTAGGTATTGGATTTTTTACAAAGTTTGAAGTGGACTTCAAATGTCGAACTCTCACAATCCATAATTTGAATATATCACTATAGGCTACTAATTTTTATTTAAGCATTTCGATAGGTATATTTGAAAGTTGAATATTACAAAAATACCAGTATCGTACCCTTATTTTATTTTGACACTTGATAATGGCAAGTTTAGCCAAAACTAGTCGTGCTTGGAATAAAAGAAAATAAGGGTACCGTAGGTACTGGTACTAGTAACCTATTATTTGCTATTATATCACTACCAATTGGGATAATTGAGATCCAACTCCTCGTCCTATAAGTTTTGAATAAATATTATAATCTATCACAAATAATATTTTATATCAAGTGGGCTATAGGTCTATAGGTATATTATAGTAGGCCTATCAGATTTAGGTTTGTACAAATTACAGAGATGTCCTCTGACTTCACTTTACAAGCTTTTTTCGTCCCTCCAGTGCAGTTGTTCTTATTTATTCAATTGACGGGGAGTAGCGTCCCTGGAGTACCTGAGTTAGACTGGACAAGGAGGTTCCTTTCATTTTGAATCCATATTTGAATAATTAATCATGATATTTAATCATATAGTTCCATGAATTGAAGAAAATCATTGAATTCTGAATAATAATTAATTCAATTATTGGTGTGAGTTCAACTTTATTAGTAATTATCAGATAAATGAATCCTAGTTTTAAAAGTGAAGATTCTTACCTTTCAGCTTATGAATAAACAACTCACTTCCAGTTTGATGAGTTTGAACATTCTCAAGTTATTCCTGTGATCATCCCACTGGAATATGGGAAGGCTCCAAGAACTTCAACCCATTGTCATTCCTCGATGTCCTTCCTGCAAAAATGGAATGCAAGATTGATAACTTGATGTATTGAATTTATGAAATTAATAATAAGCAATTAAGAATATTAAGGTGGAAAAAAAATCTCAGTATCACATATTGGGCCCATTGCATGTTACATGTTACATCCACGTTGTGGAACTGAGAATGTATTTTTCAGTTCTATATTAATAAGGAGAAATTTCACAAAATATCGATGTCTAGTGTGAAGTTCAATGAAGAATCTTTCAACAGTATACAGTCTCGAGAATTACAATACAATCAAAGATTTATAGGCTGTAGTAGAGGTGAATTTGTAATACTGTGACAGATATCCATTTGTAATAAAACGATTTCAAATTATTGTCACAACCTCTGATTTATCAAAACATATTATCATAGAGAAACAATAGCGTAAGTAGATATCCCATGGTATAGGGAATTTATGTCGCAACTTTTACTGTTATCTCAAGCCGATTATTGTCAATTTTTACTGTTTTTTTGGGATGAGAGTGTAGGAACGGCACAATTTGAGAGACTACCAGCGTCACACAGCTGCATGGAAAAGAACTACGTGAACTATCTATCGGCTTGGGATAACAGTAAAAGTTGCGACATAAACGCCCTATACCATGGGATATCTACTTACGCTATTGTTTCTCTATGATATTATTTAAGAGAATAATTTGAAAATAACGGTGGAGAATTGGAGCTAGATTTTCAAATGATTCAATAGATAAGTGATTCTGAAAACTCTTTCTTTAAAATTGAAAAAACAGAAAAAAATTTATGCAGATAGAATTTGTTTAAACCAATGACGTGAGTTTCTGTTTATGTATTCTCGAACATTGAAGGAAAGCTATGATATTCAATAAATCAATTGAATGAAATACATAGTATCCAGTATTGATCATCACTAGAAGATTTATTCTCAACTTATGACATTTTGCCTTTGACTGGGCATTATAATTGACAAATCATCACCAATTTAAAATATTGACACAAGACATGAACCCTTGATTGATTGTATTGTCATTGTTTACTGTATACTATCATAGAGAAACGATAGCATAAGTAGATATCCCATGGTATAGGGCGTTTATGTCGCAACTTTTACTGTTATCTCAAGCCGATAGTTCACATAGTTCTTTCCTATGCAGCTGTGTGACGCTGGTAGTCTCTCAAATTGTGCCGTTCATACACTATCACCCCAACAAAAAAGTAAAAATTGACAATAATCGACAGTAATCGGCTTGAGATAACAGTAAAAATTGCGACATAAATTCCCTATACCATGGGATATCTACTTACGCTATTGTTTCTCTATGATAGTATACAGTAAACAATGACAATACAATCAATCAAGGGTTCATGTCTTGTATCAATATTTTAAATTGGAAATGATTTTTCAATTATAATGCCCAGTCAGAGACAAAATTTCATAAGTTGAGAATAAATCTTCTAGTGATGATCAATACTGGACATTCTCAGTGAAGAATCCCCCAGAAAAAGACGCACTCTATCACACACTTGACAAAAAAGAAGGCAACCAATTTGAGGCTGAATCGTGTGGTCATTTCCGCCAACAATGAGAGAGGCTGAGTGTTTTGGGGGGTTGTAGGGGGTGAATAGGGGGGAGACTCGCCCCCCCTGACGTCACAGACTGATGACAGAGGAGTATAGAGAGGCGCCAGTCGGCGATGAAATTGAAAGGATGCGGTCACGTTTCTCAAAAATGAATCAGTTCATCAAGGCTGATGATGATGATGAAATGTTGCACTGTTGCCACAAATAACAGTCTACTGTGGATGGGGTGGGGGCTGGTGATGAGATAAGAGTGCTGATAGATGTGGAGTAGGGCGGGAGTTGGGAGGAGGAGGAGGAGTAGGAGGAGGACGAGGTAGGGTGAGAGTATGAGGTGGAGAAGGAGGAGGAGGAGGAGGTGGAAAAGGAAGAGAAGGAGGAGGAAAAGGAAGTGGTGGAGGAGAAAGATGATATGAAGGTGGTAAAGAAGAAGGGAGCGGGGAAAGTAGGATGAAAAGGGGATGGAGTAAGAGGAGGAGGAGGATGAGGAGAAATGCAGAGAAGTAGGAGGAAAAAAGGAGAAGAAAAGAGAGAGATGATGAATGAGAAATAGGAGAAAGGGGAGGAAGAAGAAGGAGAAGGTGGATTGAGGAACGGGAGGTGAAGGGAGAACAAAAGAGGAGGTGCTGGAGAATAAGAAGAAACTAGAACAAGTAGAAGTTGTTGGAACAGGAAAAAGAGGGGAAGAAGGAATAGAAGAGTGTGTACAGAAAGAAAGAATAGTGGAGTTTAGGATGAGGAACAAAGATGAGAAAATGATTGAGGAGAAAAGGGAGATGATGATGAAGAAGGAGAAGTTGCTGAAGATTTTATTTTTCTTCAGGAAGAAGTGGAAGACAAAAAATGAGTATAAAAAGTGAAAGAAAGTGTAAAACAGATGTGGTGGATAAAGATTTCGGAAGAGTAGATGAAGGACAGCTAGAGAAGAATGATTCGGAAAGAAGAGTGTTGCTATTTTTAGGAAAACAGGAGAAAACTAGTAGTAATCGAGGGAGAAGAATACGAAGAGGAGATGTGAGTAAATGGGTGGTTGAAGAGAAGAAGGGTACAAAGAGAAGAGAGGATGAGGAAGTGGAGGAGCAGGGAAAAAAGGGTGGAGAAGCAGGAGAAGGACAAGAAGAAGAAAGAAGACGAGGACGAAGGACAAGAGTGAGGTGAAGGAGAATGGGAAGGAGGGGGAGGAGGAAGAAAAGGAGGATGTAGAAGAGTAGGAAGAGGAGAAGTATGAAGAGAAAAATCAGGAGGAGGAGGATGAGGATTATGAAGAGGAAGAGGAGAAGAAACAGGAGGATGATGAGAGGAAGAGAAGGAGGAAGTGCAGGAAGAAGAAGCCGAGGAGGAGCAGCAGGAGGAGGAAGAGAAAAGAAAATTAAAGAAAAGCCAGCGGAAAATCGTGGTAGCGAAAGTGAATGGTATCTATGGCAACAGGAGCCGACGACCAGAGAGAGCCATCTTGGGGAGTGTTCCCTCTCCCTCACTCCTCCCTCCACCTCCTCCTGTGGACCCTCCTGCCTGATCAATACCCCAGCATACACTGTTGCCAAGTTTTGCATTCCTCTCAGTTTTGTACAGGACTCCTCCTCGCCTGTGATGGGCCGCCTCAACGGGCTTCATTACATTTGTGTGGTTTCACGCAATTTCGACGCTTTGAAAAACATCTCATCTTAATGATGATCACTGATGAGATGTATTTCAGATAGCATGTTTGTATTTCCCAACGAACTGCAATTTTCCTTTTCAAACTTCAATAAATGTTGGATTTGGATGATTGAATTTCTCACCGAACTGAGTTTTCCTCTTCAAACTTCAATAAATGTCTGATTTTGTCAGTGGTCGTTTAATCATTAACGCTTGATCAGGAAAAAAACCAGGAAAATTTCTTAAAAAGTCGAGATACATTTTGATTTGATCGGGCATTGAAATCAGGAAAAAACCAGGAAGATTTTGAAAAAAGTCGAGAAACATTTTGATTTGATCGGCCATGAAATAAGGAAAAACTCAGGAAAATTTTGAAAACAGCCAAGATTCATTTTGATTCGATCGGTTATTGAAATCATTACAGTATGCAGTGAGAAGGATGATTGATGTCATTATAGTTTTCAACCGTCTGTTCATATTAGTTAGTCTCATTCATTTCCCCGATTTAGTTCATTTCATTCATTCATAGATAAAGAGGGTTTCATTTTTCAATGTTTCAATTGAGATCTGTTGCGTTGGTTTGTTTGTTAGGATCAAACTCTTATGAATAATAACTAGAAATGTTGTACAGAGTCTTGCAATTTTTCAGAGGCCAAAAAGCTCTTTCAGTATCTGATTCTTGATTTTTAGAAAATGACTTCGAAACATCCTGGAAATCTTTACATTCATAATATATTCGATTTGAGAGGAATATACTTCAATTAAATTTCTCATTAGTCTTCTTTCAATATCACTGGGAATGCAGGGTACAAGAACGGACGAAAAGAGATAGTTAACCGATTCTAATATTTCTTTGTAGAAGGATGATTTTTGATGCATCTTTCCTTGGAAATATTCACTGTAGTTTACAGAGAATACTGACATAATATTATATTGTTTCTCTCAGAGAAATAAATTGAGAATTCTCGTCTAACCATTTGAGCTGAGTTCATTTTTCCTGTATCTGAACAGTGGCAAATTTGTTTCATCTATTAAATCATCATCAGACCAATCACGTATTCAATTGTTTTATTTATAATCTTTCATTCATCCCTTTGGAGAAAATTTTCTAAAGAAGGTAATCGATTTCTTTCTCCAATTTTATTGAAGAAAATAATTAATTATTCGAGGCGATAATCAATTCCTTTTTCTAGCTTTGTGAAAAATTATAAGAAGGTAAATCGATCTATTTTTCCAATTTTATTGAAGAAAGTAAACATTTGAGAGATAATCAATTCCTTTTTCTAGTTTTGTGAAGGAAATGAATGACTGTTTGAGACACCTGATAAACAATTTGATGGCTCACAAAGTTCACAATGCACACTAGACAAGTTTCATGAAAATATCGCGTGCAGAGAAAGTAGACCAGTTGCACTGTTTGACTTCGGCCTTGTCATGAATAATGTAGTCATTGAAATAACCGGTGAATAATTCATCACTTATCTCCTACTTGTAACTAATTATTATTATTATTAAACACACGCTTTTTGTTGATTCGCTCTAACAAAATATTCGTTGGTGTTTGGATAGCTTCTCCACAGAAACTTCTACTGGGAATTCATTTATAATGCCTATGATGCACACAATCCTCGTGCTAATTAGATTAATTAATTAGAACGGTTCTATTGTGGGTCAAAATGTCTCTTGGAGATAGAAAATAAAATTCAATATTCATGCATTTTAGGGCGTGGTACAAATATTATATGCCTGCCAAAATACGTGATGTGTCAACCACCCCCTTCACCACATTACCAATTATGTACAAGTCTCAGAAAAATGTCTCTTACATCATTTTGGAAATTTGTAAGAAATAGATGATATAGACTTGGAAGAGAGTGGAATGGAGAGCGCAAACTTGGATAGCGCATTTCGCTTTTGATCGGCGGATGCTTTGCATATTATATCTGTATCTTACTGTTTCTGTAAAAATACAGTTATAACAAACTAATGAAAAGCGAAATGCACGTGTTCGTGACGCATAAGTCTGTACGCACCTTGAGGGGCTATACGAATATGGAAAATATTAACAGGTCGATCTTCTAAATAGGATACTCAACTATTATATCCAAGATTTGAGAATATCATGATTTATCAAATAAATTTTCAAGGACAAAAGAGTGGCAACTGATAAAAATCGAATTGATAATATTTATATTTTTATTCCTTCTCAACTGATAGAGGGTAGCAAATGGTCTCAATGAATATATGGATATATTTAAGGGGAATCTTTCTATTCATGCAATTAAATGATGGTAGAATCTATTCATCCAATGACACTTCTGAAGGAAGAAATCACTCCATAATAAATAAGTATTTTATGGTAGATAGTGGTCAAACAATATACATGTGGATATGCATGCAGTCGTACTTCTTCGATTATTGTCATGAATCTATTATGCCATGAGTTTTGGGTGTGGATGCGTTTCTTGTTAATTAATTTGGACCCTCAATAGTGTGTAGTTGGGCGTGCCCCTATTTGTAGGCCAGTGGCCCCTTGCGTCTCAAATCACCCCCTCAGTGTCCCCCCATCATATCGAACCCCTGGGGTAGAAAGAGAGAGCGTGAGAGAGACCCTCAGTCACGCGATCAAAGTGTCTGGGAAGAGCACAGCCCTATAAAAAACTTTTCATCCCTTTTTACGGCGAGCGTCCCTCTGTTCATTGACCCTTGAATTCAGTCACCAAGGGCGCTAAAAGATAGCCATGCCATATTTAGATAATCCATTGATAGAGCCAATAAAAATAAATTACATTGGAATAACCTGCGCTGTCAAATTTCACTCTCTAAAAATTGTATTGCATCATTCCAAAAATGGCATTTAAAGAGAAATTTCTCTATCACTTCAATCTTACTGATAAGATTCAACTATTGATGATATATTTCTCAAATTTATTATTGACATGGCTTATGAAGGTTTGATTCAGAAAGTTCTATTACTACTTTAAAATGTGATCTTGCAATATTGCAATGATATTGGTCTTATATTGATTTAATTAATATGATATCGTACTCCACTTTTGAATGCAATTTAGAGGAGCTTTCTCTTGAACAACATTCATATATTTATAACTTAATATTGAACAATATTTTTAATCTAATTATTTATTTATTTAAAATTCCATTCAAACAATGGCAAATCAAACTATGAATATGTTCACTTGAGAACAACAGGCTTAGCCGATACCTGTTTTTCTCCCAAACTTTGAAAAGTATAATTTTATTATTTTATCCCACTTTCTACTGGGACAGGATCGTATAATCAGAATAGTCAGCAGATTCCTTCAAGGATTTCAATGATGGTAATGATATTCTGAAGTAAGTATGGATGGAGATAAGTATTACAATGTCAAGTTCAATTATTATAAACTTCAATGCTAAAAAATTTCAGAGCTATAAAATTATGATTGAAGTGGCTTGATCTTGACGCTCAAGCTATCAATTTCATGCTTTTGAATGTGAATCAGAAGAATAATATCATTACGTCACATGCTTTAACACTTTGAAAGTCAAAGAGTAAGTGATAGTTTCAATCAGATACTTTATATTTTTTGTTGATGTTGGTGTTTGTATAAGTCCTCAGATTGTCAATATTGTGTATGAGTATAAACGAGAATAATGATGATGATCTAAAGATCATCAAAATCGCTAGATCTACAGCTTCAGGTGGGCTCCAAACCAGCGGGATGCTACTCATACAAGAGTCACCAGAAGTATTGAGAATCACACAGCGATAAGATATTACAAAAAGGTGTGATTCGACCACTTCCTCAACTCCTTCATTCAGTTAAAATTGAACATTGAACTAGATTTGAACACTATCCTTTTCAAATCAAATTCCATTCTCACAAAAATAATTCATGAATTTGTGAATAATTTGAATCAAACTTCGAATCATAGCTTTAAGCTGCGTTTACACCAAAGTTATTAACAAAATGTTTATTTCTCCGTCATTATAGATTCTTTCAGATTGAATATAGCTTATCATACACATGATGAGCGAATGTGTTTGTCAGGTTCCGTTCAATCTAATAGAATCTATAACGATTAAGTTATTAACATTTTGCTAATATTTTTGGTGTAAACGCAGCTTTATTCTGGGCTGGATATTGCATATTTTGCCCCTAATACAGTATATGCATGATTACTAATGAGAAATACCAGAACATAACACACAACTAATATTATTCATTTATAATGTTTGAATGAGAAAAAAAATTATGAGAACCTTTGGGTGATTACCTGGTTGTCTCTCCTTAGTACAGTATTTTCCCTTCGAACTTTGATAGATACATAAATAATTCGTGAAAATTTGTAATAATTTTGTATAGAATGCAGTTATTCAGAATCCAATCGTCCACTATGTTGTATCACATACCGATTGTATCCTTTGGGACCGAAACACAGATTTCTACCCATTGCTCTGCATTTGCAGCCAACGTCTCTCTCGAAGGACCGTAATATCGAACTTGGCTCCCCCAAAGGATAATCACTCACTCCCGCTTACTTCCTTGCGTACGCACACACACAACCACTCGCATCTTTTCCCTTTCTCTCTCTCTCTAACACTTGCTCTCTTTCATATGCACACACACTCTCCCTCATCTCTCCTCCACTTTGTCGTCTCAATTCCCCTTCCTAACCCTCTTCCCTTTCCACCCTCTTTGACTCGGGGGTTTTCCCTATTTCTCCCAGGATCAGAAATGGGGTCGACGAGTCTCCCTACCCAGTAACTTACGATGCAAGCTTTGGCAGACGGTTCAATATTTTGACATCATCCTCAGTTATTTACGAGTCACCGGCCACTCTCTGTATAAATCAATAGTATGCGCTCCTACCAGGAAAAATTCGATTGGCTGTATTTTAGCTGTTTAGGGATGACGAATAAAAAACAATTTCTATCAATCGTAGAGTTTTCATAAGCTGTTCCAATAATTGAAACCAACAGAGAATGAGAAGATGATGAATGTACAGAAGAAGAGAGAAAATAAACAAGTGAATATGAAAGATAGATTTAGAGAGGTTATCCATCTTCCTCTAGGAGGAGAAAAAAGATTTTTATAATAAGAATGAATAAATATACTACGAATCTGTACTATAGTACAATGACACATGATCAAAACACACTAGCTTTCCAATCATCCATTCACAAGAAATAAATGGAACAGATGAATGGCCAGAAAAAAACGGAAATTAAAGTTTGAGTCAGTTTTCCGATCCATTTTGGCGAATGAAAACCAGAATTCATAAACAAACCTACATCTACCACTGGTCTATTTATAATCACATTTTTCGTGTCAACATTAATAACAGGATATTGAATGATGCAATGTGAAATCGGATATTAGTTTTCTGTAAATTTGCAATTTAATTATATTGTTCTTCATTCATTCAAAACTCTGAATCTATCTTTGAATGGGACTGACCAGTTTAAAATAATGTTATCATATTAAATATATGGGACTTGGACTATTCTTGGATAGCAAACTTGAAAATGAAGAATAGTTTATTAGATTGATGGAGCTTGCTTGACTACTTGCTATTGAATATCGAGTAAAGTAGCTCAAATTTGATTTATGACGCCTAGAGACAAACATTGAGGGATGAATTGAATATTAGCAATTTTAGAACTTATATGATGACTGGAGATTTATGCAGTAATTATATTTATGAAGATTTATGAGAAATTTTTCATGCAATCAGGTTACTGTCTTATAAAGTGCTCATTTTAGGTTGTGTCCTCTTAAACACTTGTTATTCAAGTCATATTCCATTTTAAGTTCACTGAAATACCGCAATTTCGGATTGGATTAACAAATGCATCATTATTGGGAGGTCTAGTCTCACAAGATGTCTGTCTATCTATAATTTTACTGGAAATATCAATACATTTCTGTAATAATTAGCTTTTACAAACCATGAAAATCGTAAGAATAGCATTGCAGCCAAAAGATTTCGTAATATGAATGAATAATGATTGAGTTCGATACGCTTTATACTTTGGACTGCTATTCTTTACTCATTCCAAGTTGCAAAGAGATTTCACAAGAATCTATTAGATGAAATTAGATCGGATCAAAAAAGTGTAGTATTGAATAAGATGAGATTGGAAAAAGAGATTTAGAAAGATGAGGGAGAACAAACTTATTCCTTAACTTTTGGAGTGAGCGGCATAAGCAAGCTAATCATTCATGCAATCATTCATTCTCTATTGTGTTTTTCTATGAAATCATCCACTTTCGAGTGAAAAAGTTTTCTAGCGAGTGAGGAGGCAAATTGACTGGGAGTCCAAACTTTGCAACTTTCTTGATATACATTGTGCTTCAACAGGTAGACTGCCCAACTGTTTGCTCGTTTGACAAGATAATGAATGATCCCTTCATAGAAAACTGACGTTAATATGTCGCTCCGTCCTCAACCTCAACCTCAACTACTTCTCTTATTATTACTACTCTCTCTCTCACTCTTTTCTCTTTTTCTCTCTGACTCTTTTCTTCACACACATTCTCTCTTTTTTCTTCCTTCATTCATTCGTACTCCATTGTTACTTCTTCACTATTTTATTCCTCACCATCAATTTAGAGGAAATCTAATAAAGTCCGTTCCCTCTCGCTCTCTAATCTATTAAATCTTCTTCCTCTCTCTAACATAAATCTAATCTCGTTGATATCAGCCGGAGATGATTGGTTGAGAAAACTACGGAAAACCTTTCATATACAGTATTCGAATTTTTTTGGGTGGGTGGGGGTGTTGAAGAACTTCAATTGGGCTAGCATGGTTTCCATGCCATGGTAGCCTATAGTGACTGGAGCTTTGGGACCAGGAATTTTGGGACCAACCAGGAAAAAGAGGAATTTTGGGACCAAGTCTTCGGTCTCTACCAGTGAAGCGATTAGCAAACAATAGTCGGCCAGAAAGGTTCACACACTTCTGTTACTGAAGGTAAGCCTCAATATATGACTTAACTGAAGAATATTTTTGAAAAGATCTTTGATCTTTCAGAATTGAATAAGATGAATCAATTTGGAAACAAAAAAAAATTAAGAAATTATCATCAACACTACGTGATTGTACACTGGAGTTCATACTATAATTCCCTGAGTCAAAAAAAGTAAAAATAACCTTTTCTATTAAATAAGCGACATTAAAGGGGTGGAAGAATGAGAGTTTTATAAGAAGTAATTACAATAAAAGCTATTATTTTGTGAAAAGAGGGTAGTAAATTAGATCACTCCATGTTTTGTCTCCAAAGTGGTCTAATGTGCGTAGGTATTGATTCACGAATCCTCCCCTAACTCTTTGATATTGCTTTGTTAACCTCCCTTTACGCATGCAATCGTAGCTAGAAGGGTCGCTGACCTATCAGAAGATTCCGCCTAATTTAATTGCAAAACGGGGTTGCCAATTCTTTTAGGGAGATCAGTACTTGAAATTCAAGCTCGGAAAATAGTTCATTGAGGGCGACTGTAAAAGGTAGACTGTCATCATTACATTCATGATTTATCATCATTGTCAAATTAGTTTATCGAATTCGTCATCAAATCATGATCGTCATTTAATGTATTATAGATTTTCCGAGTTTCATATCTTGAAAGACAACTTATCAGTCCATCATGTTTTATATATTTTCATGTTTACATCATGTTAACTTGTTTTTATATTGAAATTTTTGATGTTTGAGAAATGATCACTTTTAGAGCGACGTTTTCAAGATTTCCCAACATCATAAATTTATGTTCATATTTTTTTTCTTTTCCGTATTTTATTCACCAAATTACGTTCATTGGATGTCATTATGAAAATGCTGGCTTGTTTTCATTGTGGATCTTACAAAAATACCATGTCTACGTCATTCAGATATTTCTGACAGAGAAATCGATGAATGCTCTGAAAATCTCGTCTACTACGCATGATCGAACTCGTGAAAATCTACAATGAAGCTTTCCATTTCTCACCCCTCTCCAGCAAACTCATTCATCCCCATCTGCGCACGCTCTCTCTGTCTCTCTCACTCTTACTCTCGTTCTTTGTCCCTATGTCCCACCCTTTCTCTCTTTCTCCTATTAATTTTGGACCGTTTTCCAAACACGATCGGCATAAGGTGATTGATTTGTGAAAAGCCATATCGATTTACAAGAATTACAATAGCTGAGGAGAATCAACAGGCTTTCTGCCTGTAACTGTTTCTCATCTGAATTCAAGTAATCGATCCTTATCAAGGTCAGAAATTCACCAGAATATTGAAAGTCAGGGACAGATTAGTAATGGTCCAAAAATAATCAGTTTTGGATTCATTATAATTTGTTAAAAGACATGTTCTCCCATTCTGTTGGTATGATCATGTTCATTATTTCGTACTGTTCTGCATCATGAGAAACTGATGATTGTGATAAACTTAATATGATTAATAAGTTTGATATTGTATTGAAGAAACAATAACGTTTATTTCACATTACTTTAGTGATAGGATAGGCTATTCGAATAGTCATCGATGAATAGATTTATCTTCTCCCAGTGAAGTTGTCTATTCAAGAAAACGTGGAGTTCCATTCAGCTAGGTGAATAGTATTCAAGCTACTGAAGATATTGTCTCGATTTTACGAATATCAATAAAGATTTGATCATTCCTTAAGAATCAAGTCGTTGAGCGGAGCAAGGAGTATTCAAATTGCTGAGATGTTTTATGTTAGGCTATGAATGTGTTGAATGATCAGATAGCGTTCATAGTAGGTTGAAATGGATTCAGATTATTATCTAGAAAGACTCATGATGTGCAACCCAAGAAAAAAGGAGTGTGCCTATCCTCTCAATGACATCTGATTCAAGTGTTAAGTGTATTCAAATAATGTCTCCGAACAGAGCAGAACCTTTAGTGAGTAAAAAGTGACAACAATGCGTTCCTATTATTTACACATACTCTATAACGTGAATCTCACTATAGTTTTTCTTAGTTTGAGGACAAATTCACTGTTAGTTCAAACTATGAATAAATCGAATTGATAAGAAGATGCAAACTAAAAAACCAAAAGCGGATTACTTAATTTTCTGAGCTACCCCCACATCCAACATCACAACAATTTCAAATTCGATTTTCTTGTTATGTCAGGTACTTTTGATGACCTCGATGTTATGAGCCATTTATAGTGAAAGAGTTGGCTCATTGTTTTCCCCAACGCCATGACATTTTAGAGCACTAACACTCCGCAAAGGTCAATCCAATTTTGTTTGTGCATTGAGGCTAACCTTACGAATAGTATACGATTATCTTGTTACAAGAAGTGTGAGATTATTTATGTGACATGAAATAGATTGAAAAGTGGAGGTTTAATATAAGTGAGGATTCATATAATATATTATGAAATATGATACTTCAATCAGTTGTATCAGTTGAAAAATACATGCGAAACAGCGCGAGGGTAAGAGTTAGTATTATTCTATTTTTATTTTTCAATAATATCTAATAATATGGAAATCATAATATAAAATATAATTAGGACACGACAATATGATTAAATTAAATATAGGATGTCTTCTCATTATGGTTTTCTCTATTTTCATTTTAATTTGAAGTGTGCTATTTCAAATGCATTGTATTGGATGGTACTATGATTATCTTTTATTATTTTGAACAGAGAATATCCTTTGAGAGGAGCCTCCTGCATACAGGGATAATATACTTTGGCCATTAGTTATACTACAGGTCCATTAGTGGCGGCTACTAAATTTATGTCTATTGTACTTGTGAGAAAAGGTTGCTTCTAAAGTCTCTCTGTGCGTTTTGCCACTACTGGCGACTACCAGTGTACGTCACTATTGTCCCTGTGTGCGTGGGGCTTGTGAGAGATAAGGCAGTGCCTTAAATTTTCCCATTGAATTACAATAAATGAATATAATACTGTCTCTTTTTAGAATCCCTTCAAATATTTTAAACACCATTACAACATTAGCAAAATATGTACTGTATCCTACTGTAGTAATGATTCAACTACTCAACGTTAAATATTTTTTCTTCTTTCATTGTTGACTCTCTATCTTCATTTCCCTCACTCACCTACCTATCATACTCTCTCAATCCCTCTCTCTCTCTCTCTCAATCTCTCGCTCTTTTCCTCTCTCATTAACTTTTACATCAATTAGTGGATTATCACACCCCCATTAACGCGACTTCACTTCCAGATCATTATTTAATAATTATAATCTCTCCGTCGTTTGATGTTTGCAGACCTCATTATGTCATCATAATCTGTCCCAGCATCTCTTTTGAAGTGTGAGTGTGTGTGCGTGCGGGTGAGTTGGAATATTCGGCAATCACCAAATGAGAAGGCGCAAAAAGAAAGCAAAGGGTTTTCGGGGTTGGAGCATGCGCTGAACAGTCGTCCAAAGCCGGGCTGCTCGAGAGAGGTTATTGATCCTAACCTCAACCTCGGTACCTTACATCTCGTGCTGTGTGCTGTGCTGTGCAGTGTCGAGAGAACTTCCAACTCCAAAGCAAGCAAACACAACCAACCCCGTTCGACTCTCTGGTTACAGCAGATTTTCCTCTGCTCACTCCTCTCTCTCTCTCTCACTCTCCCTCTTTATATGTATGTCTCTTTCCCCTTTCACTCTCTCTTTCTCTCTACATTTTCAGCTCCAGCGTTTGGGGGCTTTCTTTTACTCGGTTTTCTCTCACAACTTACTAGTTCCTAACTGTTCAGCTTTCTTCCAAAGTCAGTTTTTCTTCAACTATCTGCTCGGTTCGTAATTTTATGAGGAAGATTTGTGGTTATATAAACATCTTTCAAAATATAAATCAGATACAGTATTTGGGGACACTCTATTACAACTTTTCCTCTCAACGTACTAGTTCGTAATTGTTCAGCTTTCTTCCAAAGTCAGTTTTTCTTCAACCATCTGCTCAGTTCGTAATGTTATGAAGAAGATTTGTGGTTCTATAGATATTTTTCAAGTTATAAATCAGATACAGTATTTGAGAACACTCATAGTTTTGCTGTCAACTCACTGGCTCCTAACTACACTGTCTTTCAAATGTAGTTTTTGACGAATCCTACACTCGAGGATTGGCTCCGGCAATTAACAACCAGCTAAACTATCAGTATATTATTTCCATTTCTTGTTTCTTATTCTCTCACTTTCATTTTCACTTTGAGTTCTGTGGTTTAACGTGTATTTTTCATAATATACTAGTAAATTGTTGTTGTGAACTATATGTGTATTCGCTTATTTAGGTCTAATGATAAACAAACTACCTACAAAACTTGGGCATTTGAGACTTTTAAAAAATCTCTTTTGTTTTATGATGCTACGTAGATTATTCTATGACTTGTGCTTCAGGCAAAGATTCTTTTGCATCGCGGTTGAAAGTTCTCTTTCGTCAAGAAACTCTTACTCTTTTTCTCTCACTCTTATTTCAATAGGAAACTTCCTGGATACTCTAATATTTTAGGGCAATGTGTTGAAAAAAATCATGTTTTTGAACTCAGGGGACCTTGAAACGTATAGAAAACATGAAATTGGGGTACCTTAATTTTTTTGGAAAGCAATACTTTCCTTACCTATGCTAGGGGTAGGGCAAGGAAAGTAATAATGATTATGTAGGGGGATGATCAGGATGTGGATGATTGCAATGATATTAGAGTGAAGTGAATTTTGCAAGTGTTTGTGATGAAATAAGTTCATTTACACTACTCACCGGTTCATCAGTTATCCAACTGAGTCAACTGTTTTTAGTATTTGTAAGTTGTCATTGAAGCTATAAACTCCCATTGGGCACTGCATTGAAACCTGTGAAAATACCAAAATAGAAATAGAATAATTATTTCCATTCTATAAAAGTGAGAATGGCTGTAACCCAAACTAGAACTGTCTGCTCATTTATGGGAAATGTCTGATAGGGTATTACGACAAGGAAGAACATCCGAATTTGTCTCTCCCTATCTCACTTCTGGAATCAATAAAGAGACATGTTTCAGTAGTCTGTGAGGTTCCAGATAACAAAACCATCCAGAAATTGTTCTACAACAGGAAAACCTTAGCTGACTTCATGCTGTTGATGATGTTTATAATCAAAATAAAGACATCCCAGATTTCATTTTTGTACACATTTTAATGTGATGGTCCTGACACTTGTTTCAGTAGTCTGTAACTGTGAGGTTTAACATGACAAAACAATCCCAAAATTGTTCTACAAAAATCACAGGGAAACGTTAGCAGATTTCATGTTGGATGTTGTTGATGATTTTTATACTCAAAATCATCTCTATCAATAATATTAATGAAGGAGACGACACCAGACGCTAATCAGTCTGACAATGCCATCAACTTTCACTTTAAACTGTCAGCAATGATTCAATGGAAAACATTTATAAACATCCAGTTTCTCATTTTTGTACATAAATTGATGTGATGATCCTGCACTACATTTGGGTTGAAATCTGATCATATATTTGATTTGTGTATTATGAAATGTGAATAAATCTGCTGGTAATTTAGGAGCTTACCCAGATATCTAATAATAAAATTCTTCAAAGGAACGACGCCGATTTGTTTATATGCTAATCAAAGTCTCTCCACTGGCCTCAGAGTTTTCCGCTTCAGGAAAATAGCCATAGTAAATAGGAAAAAGCGTTATATTCGTCCATATCATCTGGTTTCTGCGATACCTCTACAGTTATAATTTGAGTCCTAAATTCGAGACGAAGACTTTTGTCTCACTCACTTTGTTAGCGGTTCAATAATTAATGAAGGAGACGACACCTGACGTTAATCAGTCTGACAATGCCATCAACTTTCACTTTAAACTGACAGCAATGATTCAATGAGAAACATTGATGTTATCTATAGGGAGGCTGACATGTTTAGGTGAACCTCACTGTAGATACCTGGATCCCCAACTCCAGGGTTAATCCCCCAACCCTTTCCCCCGGGGACATTTTCGAGGAACTCCCCAACAGCGAAACCTAATCCCTTGGCAGCAAGTCTATTTTTTTAATTAGGCTTATATACGATGAGTGAGGTCAACAGCCACACCCTACGTTTGCATGATGTACTCACTGAAGAATCGATCCTCGGAGATTCCCCTTTTCCCCCGTGGGGAGGGGGGAAGGAAAGGGGAACCATTAATAATTGTTATCATACTGTGAAGGGTTGGTTGGTTGAGTTGAGTAAGCGAGACGAGGCAAAACTTAAATTTGACACTCGCCTGTAACTACTTACCCCCCCAGATCCCTCTACACCCCCGCCCCATTCATCAGTACTCCGTACAGTCCGACATTCATCCATCAATTTCGTCCGTCCTGGGATTGAGAAGTACGTCGCGGCAAGACTTCCCCTTCCACCCCCGGATAATCCGTTCCCTCACATCAACATTGAGCACCCCTTGCTCACCCTCCCCCCTATCACCACTGCCTTGTGTCTTGTCACATGCTCTTTCCTTTGTGTCGATTCTAATCATGGATTAGATAGTGAATCCCCATACTCCCCCACTCCCCCACTACACAACTCAACCTGGAAATTGGATTGGAGATGAGAGCTTCCTTGTAGATTTGTATTTGAAAATCCCGATAGTTTTTTCATTTGAATGAAATTTCGGAAGCATTGCGTCCTCCATCAGAATTGAAACTTCGAACTCCAAATGTGTAATGTTGCTCCTTTATGGCCATGAATGGTATATTATTAGAATATTTAAATAAAAAAATCTTTATTTGGTGGAGTTAGGAGTTAATTCCCTCTCTCATAAAATGATTTTGCAATGCTGAAGAGATTCATCATTGAATTTAACTGACCCTATCATTAAATTGGTAAACTGTTTCATTGATTACTGATATGAATGAACTGATTAAGCATATACTTATCCCAACCTCCTGAATTGAGTTTTGAGAAAGCCTTGGTAGCCAACTGTCTCTTCAACGACTCATTTTCTTATTCAATATTAATCCTATGTAGTATTACGTTTATTTGTGTCATTCTCATTGGAGAAGGGAGGAGCATCTATCACTCTCATTTGCAAGAACTTCATTTTATAGCACATTTGGGAGGGGAGAGGAATCAGAGGCTGCTTATGCATCAACTAATTTCAAAGATGATGGAGTTTTTAATAATTGGTTCTCGCATCAAGCCGAGTGCGTGGGTGATTGTAGATGATTGGATGGGAGACGAATAGTCTCAAAGTATGTTGTGGATTCCGAACCACCCAAAAGTCATTATAAAGCTGACAACTGTCAGTTAGATGGAGATAGCCCCAAGCATTGAGATAAGCATCCTTATAATCTCTAGAATCCAATAATTAGTATGGCTGTATGGCTCACCGACAAGTACAAATACTTTAATAGTGCTCAGTAATTGATTATTGAATCACTAATGTAATATTATTGAATATTAGTTGATTGAAGTATCAGATTAATAGTAAATCACTACATTATAGAATGTGATGGTAAGATTAGGAATATGATTATCCAAAAGGGGTGCTTGTTCCTAGAGTGGAAGGGATGCAAGGTATCTGATTGGTTCAAGTCATTCAGGTGTCTTAAATGCATCTTTCTGCAATAAAACAAGATTTCTTTTATATTTGGACTCTCAAACTCTGGATTGAATAGTTAGTGAGATTTGCAATAATAAAATATACCAATTACAGACGAGGAACATAAAATATAAGTATAATATTTTCAAGTGTATTGAAAATATATTATTTATATGGTTGGTTTTATTATTGAATATCAGTGCTCTGCTATTTGGAGTAGAAATTTTATAATAATTTTCCCTCCTATTAAGTGCATTGAAAAACTCATCATCGAAGAAACAAGAGTTGTAACTAATTAGATAAGTTATGGGTAGACTGTGGTTAATTAAAACATCAAGTGCAGGAAAAGTACTTTACCTAGTTGTTCGAACAATGAATGAAATTCAATAATTTTTCCCATTTTCAATGAACGACTCAGTGAATGAGAAATACTTGGAGTAGTTCAGTGTGATATATAGGAGCAGTAAGCTAGCTGCTAGCTGTGGTTTCAGGGTGCATCGAGTAGCATATTCTTGCAGGGGAAAATTATTGTTACCGGTACTTGAGAAAAATATCTATTTTCAGCACCTCCTCTCATTTTCTATAATCATAGAGCAAAGAAAGAATAATTTGTGCTATAATCCACTTAGGTATGAAAGAGTAGTGGAAGAGTATAGTGAAAGAGTATGGGAGAGTAGAATCCACTTAGGTGGAAGAATAATCCACCTGGTATGGAAGAGAAAACTAGAGGTGATTGACCAGATATGTTGGTTTGTAAGGGGTAAATTATTATGAAAGTGGTGTTGTTTTAGTCATTATATTTATGAAATACTAGCAGTCAGGCTCGCTTCGCTCGCCATATTCGTTTAGTCTGGACCCCCGACTGGATTGTCCTAACATATGATAAAAATGCAGGCGAGCGAAGCGAGCCTGCTGATCTCATTCTTGGACGATCCAGCCGGGGGTCCAGGGGGCGGAGCCCCCTGGCTAGACGGATACGGCGAGCGAAGCGAGCCTGACTGCTAGTAATATAATATTCCCAGGATTGAAGTAGCAGTGCCCAATCAATATTTTTCCGCGATAAATGCATTTAAATCTTCAACTTGGTGCCAACCTAACAAAGACAACTCAACTTAATGCCAACCTGACAAAATTATTAATTTAGTTGCCAGTTAAAAACTGTTTCAAAGAGGTACTCTATCTAGATTATAGTTCTATAGTAACATATGATATGGACATTTCAATTATAATTGAGAGATTGGGAGAAGAAGAATATACATGCTAAAAGACGAACTTTAAACCCTTAAAAACAACCCTTAGAGTTAAAATATTGCCAAAAGATTTCTTAGTGCGCCTCTAAAGGGCCAACTGAACATACCTACCAAATTTGAACGTTTTTGGTCCGGTAGATTTTTAGTTATGCGAGTGAGTGAGTGAGTGAGTGAGTGAGTGAGTGCCATTTCGCTTTTATATATATAGATTAGGAATAGTAGAGAAATATTTCAATCTGTTGTAAAATCAGAAAGGCAGTGGATTCATGAATTAGCCAATATCAAATAACAGGAAGTGCCTTGTTGATTGAAAAAGAAAAATAGTAGAATTCTTCCTTCTCATTTGAAATTACAATAATATAATTATTAGTCGAGCCTAGTAGTTTGGGATAGATGATAGAAGCTTACAACCAGTAACTGTCATGAGCGGGCTCGAGGCAGTGATTTCAGAAACCATAGATTATTTCTTCAAGAGTTTATAACAAATATATATTATTCATCATTGAATATTATTTAATTTAATCCCTTATGTTTGTATGCTGGTTTGCGGCAGTAATTGAACTAGTAAATTTCTTCCAATATTGTATAGTTTGTGATGTTATTTGAACTAAGATAGGTAACCCTCTATTCGAACCTATGAAATGATTTTACACAATTAACTACAACTTAACCTAGAAGAAATAATGAAATATAGTAACCAGTCTCGGTTTAAAAGCTGGCTGTATCTAGCAATATGTACTATAAAGCATATTAAAATATTAACAAGTGTAGTTCACACACTTCATATTATTGAACTGAGATAACTTCATATCTGAAAGTATAACATTGTTCCCCAAATTATTTGCAAAGAAATACAGCGTAGCCTCGAAAAGGAATATGATGAGAAGCTGTATCCAGTTATGTTTATAATTTGGCTGGAGTGAGTAATTGTAGAAGAGAGCATTCTCTAACATAAGTTTGAATTTATTGTGTCTCGATATTTGAACTAAAATTTAAAAGCCTATATACGATTGTTGCCTTGAATGATTTGCAATGAACTACAACTTAGTCTATAAGAAATAATGAAAGGTTGTAACCGGTGTTGATGATGAGGCGTGAGGCTGCAGTTTAGAGGCGGCAGCTGCATCGATTGAGGTCGGGGGTGGCGGAGGCAGACACTGTTGGAGGCGGCAAGCTCCGTCCGGGCCCAAGCTCATTCTGCGACCGACTCAGCCGCCTCCGAGATCAGCGGCCTCCATCCGGGGGCAGTTGTGCGCATGCGTCGAGTGCTTCACGCACTTGTGCGCAGTTGTGTGCGCACAATCAATATTGGGGGCGGGGCCACCGGCGGTAGGGTGCGGCTGCCTCCAAGGGCGGGGCGGGGGGTCCGAAGGGTAGTAACCCCTCAAATTCATTAAATCTTGCAGTTTTCTCGTTCGTCATGAATAATGCCATCCACTAATCAATCAATCATATAGGCTTCACGTTGCCTGTTGTCGTTGTCTCGTTTGTTTTATCAACTTCTCCATCGTCTTTTATCCATCTTTCATCTCCCTTCCTTCGTAGCTTACAAATCTTATCTCCTTCAATAATATTATTGTTTATGGTCTATAATTTATTCCTGACCTGGAACTCAGAAATCTTATTTTCTACAAACATATTATTGTTTATCGCCTATCAATATTGTTGTCTCTCTCATTTTTTTTTTCGCTGAGGTACCTAGAGCCCTTCACTAGTGCTTGAGAGCCTGGATATCTGAAAAGCTAAATGTTGATGGAGATGAATTCAATGTTGATAGTTTGCTTCATCTTCGATTGTAGTTCTCAAATTCCGTTACTTTTGCTGTATAATTTTCATAGCTGATAAACGGAAAATTGCATAGAAATTGATGGCTACACAGTTTCGGGTGGGCTCCGAACCATCGGAAATGGATTCTAGTACTCTGTGTTCTGTGTTTTGGCTTTTAGCTGAGCTGCCTGCAACCAGTCACTCTCCCAAAGGAGAGCCAAGAGCACGGCGCTTATCCAATCTGTGCTGATAGAAATTGTTCTCATTGCAGACACAACTTCCCAAATCGTTCCACTCAATTTCCATTGTTGATCACCTCTATTGTTGGTAGAATTAAAAATTGTAATTGAACAATGAACTATTACATTTTATGAGATGATGGAGTAAGAAACTCGCCATTTTATCATTCTGTCATCAAATAGCTTTATCTCCCGCTTTGTAGCTTTGAAACTTTGTTTTATTATCGCTAAATAAATTCAATTGTTTATCTGCTTTCTCAAATAAAAATTTTGTTCAATCAATTACATTACCTACAGTATTTATTTGTACTCACAAAGGCCATTTTATCATTGCTTCCTGAGTTTTCATTC